>NC_046157.1:102793992-103093992 GCF_011064425.1 Rattus rattus | reverse complement strand
GGACTCTTTTCTTTTTTTTTTTTTTTTTTTGCTCTGGGTCAAATAACAGATTTACCCAAATGTCTTGCAAGTATTATGACCACTGTTATCTGGAAAGTTGAAATAAACAAAACATTTTCCTCTTTTACACTGCAGAATAGTCTGCGTTTTTTTTTTTAATACATATAAGAAAATGTGCTCCCTATATACACAGTATTTAGGATTTCGCGTTTGACATATGAGACCATTTTCTTTTCACAATCCCTTAAATGAATAAAAGCATTGTAATGGACCAGAAATGACACAAAACCCAAATGCCACCCAGGCTGCTTTCCCTGGTGATTTGTTCCTGGGAACATTGTTGCAGCCTGCTGGAGACTGATTAACTGTTTCCCTTACAGGTTGCTGCTTCAATGCTTGTCCTAAAAGAGAAAAGCCTTGAAGAGGGTCATTCTATTAATATGCATTAAGACGGAAAGAGCCAAAGAGCCAATTTTAATATTACAAACAATCCTGGTGCATAAAAGACCATCAGCACCTTCCTGTTTTCATGATAGCCTTCCTTTGAAAATCATGTTCTTGGCTATGCAATGGCCCCAGGGGAGAGGAACAAGAAGAGGAACAAAAAAATGCAAATGAGAGAGTAAAGCAATTGACGGAAAATTGCTTCATTCAACTTCACCTGCTGCTCAGGCAACTCGCCCTTAGGAAGACTCAGCTCAAATGCATTGCCCGTTTGTCTCCTCCCACCACATAAGCACACTATTCAAACACTCCTTTTGCAAACCACCAACCGCGTATACAAGTAGAGACAAAACTAGCAGGCGAATGACCTGCGTGTGCAAGTGAAGTCTGTCTGATGCATCTTCAGACGTCTGTACGAGAGGTAAAACAAACAATAAGTAAATAAAACGGTGGAGGCGGTGTGTAGAAATTTATCCTCCACCCCACCCCCACCCCCTCGCAAAGGACAACAAAGGTAGCTTTTCTTCATTTCTTTTCATCACTTACCCGAACTTGCTACGAGGGAAAACTTGACAAGGAATAAATGCATTAAGAAGCCAGAACGAATCAAAAGTTTAGAACCAGCACTATTGTCCCATCGCCATGCAGAGAGCAGTTCAGGACGACTGATCTCGGTAGCCTGCTCAGCGGTCCTGGCAAAGTCTCTTTGGTGCCAGAACAAATAAGACGTTAATTGTAGTCTGGCTGTGATTTAAAAAAAAAAAAAATCAAAAACCAAAAAAACAAAAAACCTAACAACTATAGTTCCAGCCTCCAGCCTGAGGCAAAGAGCAGTCAGTGGGAGCTGGGACCTGGCCCCTAGGCTGCTGACTGGATCAATGCTAAATCCCGGTGCTGAAATGACAGCTCTCCCACTGCGGCAGGTCCGCTCTGAAAGGCAGAAGGAGGCAGATGATCGAGTCCAGCGTTTACTTCCTACCCTCCGAGTCGCCTGCCCGTCTCCGCGCCCCCCTGCCTCTCCTCGTGGGGACTTTCTCCTACACTTGGTAGCCACCAGCCTCAGCGGTGGGAACTGAGGAAGCGAAAACCTCCCAGGCGCAGAAAAGATCTCTTGGCCAGACGTGCTTGGGTTTGAGTAGCGGGGCGCGGGCTCGGCCGGAGCCCCGCGGAGCCTGCGCTCGCCCGCCCGCCCGCCACGATCCCCCGCCCGCCCGCCCGCTCGCCCGCCCGCCCGCCAGCTCGTCCGCCACGGGGAGACCGGACTCCGGCCCCGGCGCAGCGCTCTGCCGGTAACGCGCGCACCCACGAGCACGCGCGCGGGGGGGGTGACCGAGCGGCGGGTGCGCGCCCAGGAACGCGCGGGCCCCCTTCGCGCGCAGTCCCGGGGAGAGCGAGCGCCGCGCGCCGGCGCGCACGCCCGCCACACAGCTTTACTATCTCGCGCCCTCGCGCGCCTCCCTCCTCGCCCGGCATTCAAACAGCTTCCCGACGTCGCCAGCCCAGGATTTTACCCCCAGCTCCTCAGCCGCGCTCCGTCCATCAGTACCTGGCAGGGAGGAGGGCCGGGGAGGAGGGCGCACCAAGCAAACGGCTCCTGCTCCAGCCTCGCCACTGGCCGGGAGCACTCCTGCCACCAACCCGCCGCCCAACCCGCCGCCCCAGCCACCGCCGCCGGCCACTTCTCAGCGCTTTCTTGGCTTCTTGGCCAATCCGTTTGTTGCGGGGGGGTGGTGGGTTTGGGAAAACACATCTGCGCTCTTAATCCACTTCCATTTTTCTGTTTGGTGTTTCTGTGGAGTCTCCCTTCAGGGGGCCTCTCCCCGCCTCTCCCTTTGAAGGCTTCATTCACTTGGATAGGGCGCAAGGCTCTTGCTGCTGGATACCAGCCCCCCCATTATTTTTTTTTTTTTTTTTTTTTTGCTTTTGTATGCATGCATTATTTTTTTTCCAATCATAAATCTTGATATTTGAAGCTGAGCCCGGGGGGTAAAAATGGGCAACGGTGATTGGGACCGAAGGGGAGTCTCTCCATCACTGTTGTTGGGACGTGTGCCTGTGCTGGTGGTGTCTTAGATCAAGAGCCTCCCGGAGCTTTCAGAGTGGAAGGTAAGAAAAGGGGCCTAGGGGTCACCTCTGTCTTCTTGGGGGGGTCGCCCCGGAAAAGCTCCGGCTCAGTTTTGGGGGATGGCTGTTGCTGGCGGATGGAGAGAGATTCTGAGCTTACTAAAACGCCGCAGTTGAAAAGTTAAGAGAAGTCTGTTTTTGAAGAGGTGTGCTGTATGGGAAGGAATAGGGAGAGAGACCCAGAAAATCTAGCAACTCGTGCGTGATTGAGGTAATTTTAGCGGGGGCGGAGGGGGGTAGGTTAAAAGGAAGTTTGTAGGATTGGGTCTTCTATTGGGGGAAAAAAATCAGTGGAGTGATGGCGCCGTCTATGTTCGGCTAAACTAAAGTGTCACCCAGAAGATCAGTTTGAGAATAGCTAAACTCAGTGCTGGTTTGCCTCTCAGCAAGAGCCAAATAAATAAATAAATACAACATCCCGGAGTCCTCAGTGACCATCCCTTAGCCAACCTCTGGCCCTTATTTTTCCTTAGACAGATATACGCTTGTTTGAGCAGGCCCTGCAGTGGGGGTGGGGGGGCAGTTCAATGATTCATATTTCTTATTATTTAGAAACAAACAAGACTTCGTACACCAAGAATGGTTAAAAATAAAGAGTGTTGCATGAAGGGTTGCCTGCCCAAGAGAGATGTGAAATCAGCTATTCCCCTGTCTTCTAATCACTGATAAGCACACTATTGCAGGCATTCACTGTCCAATAAATGGAAGCAGAAATACCGATTTTTTTTTATAAGGAAAAGAAATACGACCTCCTTTTGAGTTCCTGATTATAAAATGAAGCCCCCTTTCATGGTTGGAATTCCTAATTTAGACACTTACTGTCACATCGGCTTTCAACGCCTACACTCTATCCTGAAGAACACTGCGCAGACCTGCATTGCCTGCAAAGTGCTACAGCGTGCACACACACACACACACACACACACACACACACACACACACACACACGAGATTGTTTCTATTTTTTTTTAAAAAAACACACTTAACCTCTAAAAGATCATTACCTTTATTTTTTCTTCAACTGGAAAAAGCCTTACTGGGAAAAGCTGTGTGTTTGAAAGGGAAAATGCTATTCTGATAGTCTTATCAGAATCGGGTTTATTTTAAACTACTGCCATATAGAGATTTACAGTTGGGGCTGTTTTGGCCTCTGTCAAGGCATAGTGTTTGAATCATACTCTGTAAAATGAAGATCTGTCCAGGGACTTTGGTCACTGGTTGGGAGTGCATGTGTTGGTTATGCAATGGCAAAGAAGAAGGTTTTATGCTTTAGTTCAAAGAGGACCAGACAGAGAAGGCATGAAAACTCTTAACTATCTGTCTGTCTGTCTGTGTGTCTCTGTGTATAGCATGGTGGAGGAGACTTCAGCCTAAAGCCTTTTAAAATGAACTTGATATTACTTTTATCAGCTTAAAGGCTGGACAGCAGCAGCAGCAACAACAACAAAAAGCATTGTCTTTTTTTTTTTTTTCCTGAGAAATAACTTCCTAAAGGTTAAAGATGAAAAAAAAAAATTCAAGGTATTTTGGGATAACGACTTATAGAGGTAAATATAATCAAGGGTGCTTTAGTTTGGCAAGGCTAGGGCAAAAATAAATTAAAAAGAACAATCTGGAGCACTTGTTTGAAAGGCAGGAATTCAGGAACTGAAATCAGCCGGCGAGCCAAAACAATGCTAATATTTTTCATGTACTCTGTGTAACTCTTATTAAAACAACCATATTTAGAGGGGAAAAAAAGACCAGGCAAGCTCAGTGACTGCAGTTCTGGGGTCCCCCCCACCCCAGACATTGCCTTTGGATACAGATACTAATACAGTCATCCACTTTATGCATCCCAGGAGGGCTTGCCCTATGAAAGGACTGCCTGGAATCTTGTACTTAGTGTTGGTGCTGAACACCAGGTCTTTCCTGTATATCCACCCATCTACGCCCTTCCCCAGACGATGACTGTAAAACCCGATGGGTCCCCGCGAATGCCCACGTTTTTTTGCACAGGAATGTCTCACCAGTTCACCCGGTGGCCCCTGCAAAGGCGAGTAGGGGCATCGTGGAGACGCTGCTCCATCTGGAACCAATGATCGTCTACGCTTTTAAAGCCGTGGCTATAATTTACCACGGTTACTTCACAACAATCCACAGAATAGGAATAATACCATGACAGCTGCTTCCAGATTACCAGGTTAGATTTTCTGTGATGCTGTTTACTGCAGGCAGAAGACGGAGGAAGAGGGAAGGTTGTGGCGCTCAGTAGCTCAGCAATTAACATGCAGGTTATTGCTACTCAGAAGGGGGGAAAGAAAAAAAAACCTGTTTCCCCGCTTCACTTGATAGAATGATAAATGGATGTGCAGGAAATCCTGGTGGATGAATTAGGACATAACTATTAATAATCTATTAAATGTTATTTTTAAATTGAATGTTGAGAACTTGTCCATCACCGGCAACCACGTGAGGGCGCTGTTCACACAGCAACTGGTAATTTCCTGGCGTTATAAAATAAAAAATCACCTGCCCTTCTTTTAAAAACGGGCTTTTTTTTTTTCTTTTTAACACGGAATTCTTGAAAACAGCTGGCAGCGATATTGGAAGGGTTTTGTTTTTTTCAATGCCTGTGGTCTTATGCTTTCGACTCACTTCCTTTAACATCCTTACAGGCCAAATGACATAGGATGAAGGCTGTTCGTAACCTGCTGATTTATATATTTTCCACCTATCTCCTGGTTATGTTTGGATTTAATGCTGCCCAAGACTTCTGGTGTTCAACTTTGGTGAAGGGAGTCATTTATGGATCCTATTCTGTAAGTGAAATGTTTCCCAAAAACTTTACCAACTGCACTTGGACGTTGGAAAATCCAGACCCAACCAAATACAGCATTTACCTGAAATTTTCCAAAAAGGACCTTAGCTGCTCTAACTTTTCCCTCCTGGCTTATCAGTTTGATCATTTTTCCCATGAAAAAATAAAGGATCTCTTGAGAAAGAACCATTCCATAATGCAACTTTGCAGTTCCAAGAATGCTTTTGTTTTTCTACAGTACGATAAGAATTTTATTCAGATTCGCCGGGTATTTCCAAGCGATTTCCCAGGATTACAGAAAAAGGGCGAAGAGGATCAGAAGTCTTTTTTTGAGTTTTTGGTACTGAACAAGGTGAGCCCTAGCCAGTTTGGTTGTCATGTCTTATGCACTTGGTTAGAAAGCTGCTTAAAATCAGAAAATGGGAGAACAGAGTCTTGTGGAGTCATGTATACAAAATGCACCTGCCCTCAGCACTTGGGAGAGTGGGGGATCGATGACCAGTCCCTGGTTTTGTTGAATAACGTCGTGTTACCCCTGAATGAGCAGACAGAAGGTTGCCTGACTCAGGAACTGCAAACTACTCAAGTCTGCAATCTGACCAGGGAGGCCAAAAGACCACCCAAAGAAGGTAAGTGCCCAGAGGCAGGGGGAATGGGTGCTGGGGTGGCTGGAGGCTTTGCATGAAAGTAACCCTTTCTGGTTCACCACTTAAGCCTACTCTGTTGCTTTTTCATTCTGTCAACTTTGAAGTGACTTGATTTGTGGTCTTCCCTGTTGAAGGGCTCTTAAGTGACTTTCAGCCTTCGCGACCTCAGAGGCAAGCAGAGGAGATGGTCGTTTTAGCAATGCGCTGCAGAAGTATGGGTAGAATATTCAAGAGAGGAGGGAGATAGAAATGAGACCTCGGTTGTGCTGGGGGTTGGTAAGGGGGAGGTGGAGGGGATGGTGCTTTTATTCAGCAGGCCAGGAAATCTATAATGCTCCAAGCGTGAAATGGATAAGTAGACTTCTTTCTGAACATGTCCAGCCAATGCCCACCTCTCTTTCTTTCTCCTTGGTCTTATCTTCTCTCTTCCCCTGACCCCAGGGAGCACTCAGCAGAAACCCTGTATAGACCCAGTGACTGCCTGTCACTGCAGTCATGAGAGACCAGTCCTAGCCAGGTCTTTACTTTTGTGTAGAGTATTTTGTACAACAAATCCTATGCACTCTCCTTGGCCAGTGAAGAGGAAGAGTCTGGGAGTCGGGAGTCCCCCGCTTTTGTGCCCCTCGCTTTTGTGCCCCTGAAGTCACCAGCAGAAAGAAGGGAGGGGCTTGTGGGAGTTAAATCCCACACAGATTTTACATGAGCCGAGTTCCCTCTGGAAGGTCTTGCTGCTTTCTTTCCCTTTGGTGACACATGCAGAGAAAGAGGGGGGAGGGCGGTGGGAGAACGGCTCAGAAATGAGCTAATTGGGGGAAAAACAGTACAACGGAAATGCAAAAGGAAGAATCTCAAGTATCAGTGACTTGTAGCTTTCGCCCATCCTCAGAGAGGGAGCTAGCAGGAGGTTTGAGATTGTGGATTATTTTTAATCATGCAAGAAAGCATGACACATTTTGAGAAAAATGACTTTTGCTCGGAAGGTTAATAGCTATGCTCCGTTTGTGGGAGGACAGAGTCAGTACATATTCTTGCTTGTCCCCCAGCCCTGCAACCAGAGAGTGTGTTGATTTCTTATGCAGGAAATGTTTTCTGACCTCCACAAAGATCCCAGTCTGTGAAAAGGGACAGCCAAGCTCCAGTCCCTCTTTCCTCCCCCTCCCCCAACAGAAGTTGTCTTTGTGGCCAATATAAAATTGACACGTTGTTGGAGAATTTTCTTTAATGGTAGCCAAGGCTTTGTAGGAGAGTGGAGCCAGGGAGAGGAAAGGGGTGGGGGTGGGGTGGGGTAGAGGAACCTCGACAGCTTAATGCTGTTTCTCTGCTGGCAGCCATTTGGGGGATGGGAAGTATGGAAGGGCAATGCCACAAGGGGAAAAAAAAGTTAGAAAATAAGTGAAGGCTAATGGCAGCCAGGAAGGGGCGGAAACCTCTGCCGACTTCCACAGGTCAGTGTTTTCGCTAACAGCCTTGACTGAAGAAAACAAAGTAGTTTTAAATTACAGGAGTTCTTTTCTCCAGTAAAAAATCCCAGTGAAGCACTTACGACTGCAGGGATGGTATTTAACACCATTTAAAACTCATTAGTGTCCCCTAGAATAAGAACTACAGTACACACACAGAAACTGTGATGCCACAAGCTGGCTGAGAGAGAGAGAGAGAGAGAGAGAGAGAGAGAGAGAGAGAGAGAGAGGTTAGCATCAGGAGCCCAGCTTCCTCCGTTCGTCCTTCAGAGGACCATTGTAAATCTATTTCTCCAGTGGTTCCGATTTGATAATCAACCTGACCCCTGATCAGATCAAGAGGGGAGACCTAGTCTAGTTTCACAGCCCATTTGCAAAGGCAAGGGAGAGGAGAAAAGTTGTGAGCCAGGCATGCATGTTTTTCAGGGATGTTGCCAGTTGCACGCATGGGATCTGTAGAGCTGCATGAAATGCACATTTGATTTGCAGATGGGTGGGCTGTAGGCATTGTATTCGTAAGGCAAGCAGGAAAGACATTTTTGTTGCTAATCAGCTGTAGAGAGAGAGAGAGAGAGAGAGAGAGAGAGATGAAGAATACATGCCCGTCTTGAATTTTTATTAATGAGAGGCACCAAAAACTAAGTTTATGTAGTAGGGAAGAGTTTTTTGCTGTACCAATAAAATCTCAGTCTATGTTCTTTGTTGTCTGAATTTGGGCTTTTTAATTGTCCATTTGTCTGGAGTTAGAAAGGGGTGGGAATTTGGTTCCTCTTGACAGGTTGTAGGTTGTACATTTATATGTAATTCTTATAAAAGATGTCCAGTATCCTTTCTTATCTCATCCAAAGAAGACCTTCGTTTAGGATGCATAGTTGGAAAAGAATGGGAAAATTTAGGCTAATAATTTTGCACCACTATGTAAAGTCTACTAAATCTTAAAATATTTTTTAAAAGTGACACAAAATATCACGTTAAGAATGATTTATTGAATACCACATTATGGTACCCAGGGATTGAGGTTAACAATTACATACAGGATTTCTGCTTATATGTAATTCAGGGCTCCTTCATTTTATGCCATAACTTATAATTCTATTTTTTTAATATGAAGTTTTATGAAGTTTTAAAAATTTCACCTGCATTTGGATAATCCGATGATCATATTTTTCTATGGAAAACTATTCAAGTCTGACAGGGTTGTTGAGAGAATTAGTACCAGAGTATGCTCTCACAACAGTTTGGGACTTGTACTTCATTCACTGTGTAGGTAGTGCCAGTGGTCTGTCTCGAGCAGATCTACCTGGATTATGTCATAGAAGTGTCAGGGTTTTGTCAGAAGACACTTCAAATTTATTAGACCCGGCTGCAGATGCTTTTGTGTGGTACTGATGTTCGTGACCAAAGTGTGCCAAATGTTGACTCCTCTGAGTGTGCCCACTGTAGTTACAAACATGGAGTTAGCACAGAGAAAGACTAGGCTCTCTACAGTGGATGTCTACTCCAAGAGATGGTTTATACTAAAATGTTACTCTTCAACATGGAGAAATCTTTATTCTTTCTAGTGATACTAGGGATGACATACTACGAAACTGAGCAGCGTGCTTTATTAAAACACCTCACCTGAGTATATTTAAGAAAGAGCCTTCCTATTAAAGTTGTGTCTGACGTAGTTGGGGGTGATATCTGCTCACAGAAAGTTGTCTGTCATTCACCTTGGTTTGTTTGTCTATTTATATTTTTGAAATCATGAAAACTAATTTTAAAAAGTGACTTCTCAAAAACAGTGAGTTGACAGTTTAGATGATATTTGTTTTTTAAACTCTATATCATGGACACACATGTATATTTATACGTGTGTAAAGTATATTAATATGTATATATTAAATGAATAATTTTATAACTCATATATTTTAATTATATATCATATAAATTAAATATAAATAACATATATGTAAATATATTTGTACACACACACACACATATATATTATTTTATTTTTTTAATGAAACTTAATGGTGGTATTCACCTGATTTTTAAATGGAATTCTGGGAAGAGACCAACAGTTCTTGAAAAATTGTTTTACATTTCTTTCACATCATTTTACATTTTCAGTAACATGCTTTGTTCCCGACGATGGCTCTGGACTATATAGTTAGAATGTGCATTTTAGTGTGAGCTCTTGTATACTGACATACTTTTATACTATATTGACAGTATTAAAACAGTTTGGGCAGAAGAATTTCAGAGCTGAATGTCCAAGTCCTATAAGGATTCTTAAAAGAACCTTTGTTTGCTGCTAATATCAATGGCTCCACTTATGTGAAGGGGAGTCGGGATCCCTGTATAGATTCCAGGAAATGTGTACACACTCAGTCATTTGTCTTTCAAGTCTGGCTATGCTAATCCTGAATACTCTGGCTCCCAGGGGAAGATTCACTGTGTGACTGTGTAAACTCTAGATGAAATGATGATGTGTGTGTGTGCGCGCATGCGCGTGAGCGTGCGTGCTCATGCGCACCTACTTATAATCTTGAGAGATTTTCATTTTTAGCATTCTAAATCTTTCTCCTCCTGCTCTATTTGCTGTTACATTACTCCTTTGACTCACCTTTCATCTTCCTTCTTATCCCCTTGACTCTTTTGCGAACCTAAGTGTTATCAGTGCACCTTCCTCATTGGGAGACATGGTGCTTCCATTTTTCTTTGGTGAAACAGGCACTGACGTTTGCCCGGTCTCTTGCTGTTTCCCACAGCCCCTTGAAAAACACTGTGTTTTTGTTCTGGCGCTTAGCTACTTGCAGTATGATTTCTCCACTCATAGTTCCTTCTTCTTTGCCAGTTTTAGAGTTCAGTAAATCGCCTGGGATTTTTGAAATTGTAGCCCCATCTTAACAGGATTTCAGTGACTACGGGTTGAAATGAACAATTAGAGACCAGAAAAGTTCTAAGAAGGAAGTGTATTAATGTAGTGATTGCAGTCTAAAGACAAGTAACGGATCAACTGGAGAGGGAAGCCACATTTTACTTTCCCATATACCATCTAAAATGCTTCCAATTTTATTAATACACTGTTGATGTCAGAGACTGATCTCCAATGTGCTCTAATAATGTCATGGGAAAAAAAACATGAAGGATACAGGCGTTTAGTATTATTTCACCATATCCATTTGGAAATATGAATGAACCTTCTTCATCAGAAGACACAGTGCGTACATGCAACTTGATAAATATGGCCACCTGTAGGGATGAATGAACTTTTCCCATGGGTCTTTGAAGACCATCAGAAAGCACAGACACTTACAATTCATAACAGTAGCCAAATTGCAGTTATGATGTAGCAGTGAAAATAGTTTTAGGGTTGGGGGTCACCACAACCTGAGAAACGATGTTGAAGGGTGGCAGCATTAGGAAGGGTGAGAACCAGTGATTTGGAAAATGATAATAAAATTGGTCCTTTTCTCTGCTCACATCTCTGTGTTTCTCTCTTCTAACCCTTGCACTCCCTGTGCCGTCTGAATATTCCCCAAATCCTTCTTCACGAAGTAAGCTCATGCGGAAAAGCTCCGTTACTTGTTCTTATTAACTTTTGGCTACTAACTAGACATAGTACAGGGCAGACTATTACCAAAAGTGAAGGCCTAGTCAAACAAAACACTGGTTTTTTTTTTTGTTTTTTTTCTCTCCCTTCTCTAATTTTAGAAATTCGCCTATTTAGGAAATACTTCACATATGCAGTGTTTATGAACAAAAACTCTTGCAATGTAATTTTGTGAGCAATTGCTTCATGCTATTAAGACGCTTGAAACTCGAGTGAAGTGTGCCTAGGTGCTGTGAGTGCACACACGAGGCGGGCAGCATGTGCCTCAGTGGGTCTTTGTGACTGTTAAAGATAGTCTACTAAACTTGCGTTTCCTCAAACACTGAGGTAGGCACTTGACTTCACTAACAGTTGAGCTCCATGAATCCTTTAATTTACTCTCTTTCTGAGCTCAAGGGGACTCTATTGTTAATCATTTTGTGAGATAGCTATTTTGCGAAATACAGTTTTCTTTAGAGTTACCGTGGTGTGTATTTCTTAGAGAAACCAGCTGGCTCTCGAGTCAAGAATTAGAGTCATTAAAAATAATAAACTTTTTTTTTCTGGGCTTAGGAGATAGCTCAGTCTGTAAAATTGTTGCCATAGAGGACCTGAATTCATTCAAAGAATCCTAATCCAAGGGTAGGTTTGGCGGGCTGCTTCATAAATCAAGGACCATGGAAGTGGATATCAAAGGATCCATTGCCTACCCGGTGAGCTACTTGTCAATGAGAGATGCTGTGTCAAAAAATAAAAAAGATGATGGCCAGATTGATGAGTAAAATCTGAGGTTGACCTCCATATGCACGTGCACATGAACCTCCCCGAAATAATGCGCACAAACACACACACACACACACACACACACACACACACACACACACACACAAACCCAGGACTTTTTTTTTATAAAGTTGTGCTGTCAGATTATGAATCCAAAAGATCATGAAACTATCTATTGACCTGTCCTTTGACATAAATTGATTTCACTCCGTATTATTTATTGCTTCTTAGTTCCATAAGGCTTGGTAATGTTTATTGCTCAAGATATGAGAAAAATGGACTGAGTAGGAAACTAAGTAATGAGATTGGTGATTGGACAGTTCAGTTCCTGTCAGTGTCTATGGAAACCTCTCGATTGAGTTTACCGATGTTCTTATCTCATATATCAGAGATAGATTTTCTTCACCCATTGCCAGAGATACAGTAAGCATTCTGGGTGTGTCACGTCACTGGCCATAAAGAAACAGTTTGGTGTGTGTGGGCCTGAGACTGTAGAATGACTCAACAACCTTGATAAGACACCAAGCCCGAGTCATCAGTAAACCAGGAGTTCTACCTACACTAAAGGACTTGGATTTACTGAGATCATACTTGTCAGGACTTGGCACATTTCTCAAGTTACCTTAGAATGTCGGTAAGTGCTAGTTTCCTCCTCTGTCAAAATTCTCCATTTGCTGAGTCAAAACAGGTTTACTTTTTTTTCTTTGCCCAAACTCATAGTTCAGAACTTTATCAATTCTCGTAAAGTGTTCGTATGATGTAATTACCGAAACAGTCTTCTAATTTGTGCACAGTAATACGGACAAGATAACTTAAGTCCAAGATAAGTTGACGTCCTGTGTTCAACTGAATTTGCCCGGTAGTTGATGTATTTCCACTATGGTTGCTGCCTTGGTTTTTAATTTTCCTTAGGAGAGCTGAACTCATAATCTCTATTTCTTCTTGCTAGAAAGATGCAGAGGATCAACTAGGCAAAGGGATTCTACCTGAAATGCCAGGCAGAACATCAGCTGCCATCTTTCTGTGTGTGTGTGTGTGTGTGTGTGTGTGTGTGTGTGTGTATGCGTGACTGTGTTTGTGTATGTGTGGCTGTGACTCTGTGTGTGTGTGTGTATGTGTGTATATGTTTCTATGTGTGTGTGTGTGTGTGTGTTTTTGTGTGTTTGCCTGTGTGTGTGTGTGTGTGTGTGTGTGTGTGTGTGTGTGTGTGTGTGTGTGTGTGAAAGAGTAGCACCATTGGTTTAGAAACAGTCCTTCCTTGGTGTATTCACTGATACGCAAATATTTATTTCAGGATCAAGAGTATACTGAGTTCTAAGCTGTGGTGTGTTGCATATGACATTCTTTTTTTTTTTTTTTTGGCGAACACATCCACGTAGACAAAACAAACAAACGATGCAAAACAAAACACAAAGAATTGTGCTGGAAATTTTAAGAAAGGTTTTTAATCTTTCCATGTGAACACAGTTGAAATTTCTGAATAAACCGAAACAAAATTCAAACAAATGCTGTCGGATGCAGTGCGTAATGTGTGGTGAGGGTCGTTACTCTCCGTTTCAGTTAATGATCGGTTGGAATGCACAGAACAGAAGTCTTACAAACTATGCTTTATAAGTGAAACGATTTTTCACTGGGACATAGTTCCATGAAGATTTAACATCTGCTGATAGTAAAATTGTTCTTTACAGTTGTGGTTTTTATATATATATATATATATATATATAACTTTAGTGTGTTCTATTTATCTAGTTGTTTATGCTATCTTTTAAATTTTTATTGTTCTACATTCAATTGAAAAGATTCTCTTTAAACAACTGAGGTGTTTGAAAGCCCTTAAAAAGCTTATTCCCTGAATAACCACGGGGAATTGGTAATATTTTAGATGGTCATTTAAGTATTTGAATTTGTCTATTCATTTAGGGCATTTAATAAAATACCATTAAGCCGCATGCGCTTATGTACATTTTGAATTAGATAAAGGAGTGACCGCATTTTTAGATTTCTATATTGATGGAGGCATGACTAATACTTCAAATAGACCGACCGAGAGGTGTATGACTCATCTTAGGCTGGCACGCTGCCTTTTGGATATCTTTGCTTATAGGCAACCAAGCTATTTAAGTTAAATTGTTTCCAAGTATTTTAATCTTTGCTGCATTATACAAAATGAAGATTATATTTGGACGTGTGCCTTGCAAAGGAGTTCTCTTTAAATGCCAAAGGACTCTCTTCAGATCTGTTTTAAATCATTCAGAAGGAAAATATGGCTTTGTTGGAATCTCTTTCAATGAAGAATGAGCAGTTTTAACAAAACAGTGAGTTATCCACCCCTCACCTCCAACTTTTGACATATTCAGATATCGGCGAGAAAGCGAAGTGAATTTAGTATTGCTTTAAAGATTTTGAAATTTTTTTAAAGCAAAATTGTAAAGTGTTGTCTGTATAATTCTGTTAATTTAACCTTTAAAGTGTGGTGCAAACATTCTACCATTCAGAGAATAACCTAGCTAGCTACCTAGTTATTAATGAATAATCATTCATCTTTAGTGAAGAACAAATAACAAATGCGTATGAAACAGAACTTTTCAAGTCAACTAAATAAACAGCAGTTTTTCCTTAGGTCATAAATGTTTGCTATGATTTTTGTACCCCTGTCCCCCAACTTAGCTCAAGCTAGAGTCAGTTGGGAAGAGGAAACCAAGGAATAAGCTCACTTAATCAGATTGGGCTGTGGGCATGCATTTAGGGCATTTGTGGGGGGCGGGGTTAATGATTGATATGTGATACCTTGTCCCATGTTAGCTCTAGACAGGCAACCCTAGGTGTATAAAAAACCAAATTGAACAATTCACAGGCAGCAAGTTAGTCAGCATCATTCCTTGAGATCTTCTGTCTCCAGTTTCCTGCTTCAAGCCCTGACTTCCCTCAGTGATCATCTATTGCCTAGAAGCGTGGGCTGAAGTAAGTCCTTCCTGCCCTGCCACACAGAAAGCAAAGATCGTTGTCACTTAGTATTGTGACAGTGTTGTTTGAAGTTGTTATCAAATGGAAGGTAAATAGTTCACATTATGTGAAAGGAAATAGCTGACTGGTATTCCAAGAGTTTGTCTTAGATCATGAGTTTCTTTGGGAGCTAAAAATCATTTGGAAAAATATGACAAAGTAGGGCATAGAAGTGACATTAGAATACCAATGGAACCAGATGACAATGTATTAAGTGCATATAGACATTATTATCATTATTATTATTATTAAAGTATTTATTATATACACAGCATTCTCCCTTTATTTATTATATATACAGCATTCTCCCTGCAAATACACCTTCAGGCCAGAAGTGTGCATCAGATCTCATTACAGACATGAGCCACCATTGTGGTGGCTGGGAATTGAACTCAGGACCTCTAGAAGAGCAGCTGGTGCTTTTAACCTCTGAGCTTCTCTGCCTGAGGCATGTGTAGACTTTATTAACAAAGGGAATTTGGACCCTAGCACAGGTAGCTATGAAGGTGGAAAGACTTTTCGAAAAGTAGTATGAGTAAATGATAAATTTTTCGCAGAAAATGTTCTCCTGTTGTTCCATTTAAGGTGATTTTTAAATAAAAAGTAAATTTTAGGAAAAAAATCTACCTAATTTCTATAATTGTGTCCCTAAAAGTATTAGTACTTTAATTTCCATTATACATTTTTGAAGTTTAAAGTCTCTTTAAGAAGTAAAGTTCATAAGCACTTCATGGGTTAAAGGAATAGGACTCAACTTCCCAAACAAGAAGCAGTCGCCTGTAGTTTTACTGCAGTCATTGTTTATTTGGGCAGTGACAGTGGAAGGTGCATGCTATGTATATTAATGGTGTGTGGCCTACGTATCACGATGTACCTTCTTTTCTTTTGAATCACCCAAACAAGCAAGAATGTAACTGGACAAAAGGAAATGCTCAGAAACATGGTGGTGGTCATAGTGGCTTCTCAGTTCTGGGAGCTCGGGACTCTAAGTCTCTCACTCTCCAAATGGTACACATCTTTCATCACTGACTGACTAATAAAATCTTCACTTGGAAACAATGCACTGGGAAGATCACTCCAGTCGAACACAAGGCATCCTCTAACATCTGATAAGAAAGAACATGGTCTTGCAGAACATTTGATATCCAGGCAGGACGATGATCAGAAGATGATTTATGATAAGACCACTGTGACTAATTCAGTGGTTCTGTCCATTGGATTACAGATTGGTTTTGGCATGTACTAAGAAAAATTGATGATTTACTTAAGTACAGTTCTAATAGCATTTTGAGTCTAAGAGACGTTTAAGAGAACTTGTCTCACGTTCATTTTGTCTGTTTGTCTAGGTGTTCTAAAATGGAGAGAGACTGACCAGTCATTCATTCATTCATTCATTCATTCATATTTATCTTACCTAAAGGCGGCCTTGAGGAATGGCCACTTTGAATGGGAGATTAGGGAGGTGAGGGTGCGAATTCTTTGTTCCTGGTTTGGATTCCTTTGGGTGGGTTGCACTGACTGCTGGGATTGACAAACAAAGTCAAATAGCTCCAAAAGGAAATAAACAGACTGGATGATGAAGTTAGTTCTAACCTGATGCCATTTTGTTTTGGCAGATTGGTCTCAGGACAAAAGCAAAACATATAATTCTTAAACTTCCCTGTCATGTCCCAACGTGACAGCAAAGCTTCGCAGTTTCCCCTAAAAGTTTAATAAATACTGCATTGATTTCTCCTTTCTTGTCTAGCCATTACTTACTTTTCCTATGTAGAAAGTAGCCCGAAAAACAGAAAATAATGGATTTTTTTGTTGTTTTGTAAATTCATTCACTCAGTTATGAGATTTTGTCAACTAGAATCCACTGGATATTGGGAGAATATTTTCAAGTTGCCTACACAAAATAATGGTGCTGTGGAAAGGAGGGTACCTTGGGAGGGCAAAAATCTGTTTACTTTATGTAATCTTTCCACATTAATCTGGCAAGCTTTCAAGAACCTGCTAGTGCCCGGCGGACTGAGGAATTTCAGTTTATTTTTGCTTCCCAGAGAGGTCAGCTTCCTTACCGATCTTTCAGCCTGTGGTCAGCTCCTTTTGGCTGGCCTCAGTTTTTGTAATTTAAAAGCTAAATATTGTATATGGCTTAAGTAATGAAAAACTGCCTACAAAGTTAATACAGTACAGTGGCCCTTATTTTTAATCAGCATTAATTTCAGATATGTAGGAAAGCAGCCAGAGAGCAGCTTTTTAATATCACAGCTTATAGTATGTTTAAAAAAAATCTACTCACCTAAAAGTATCTGACATTTTTATCCTCTTGTGGTTTCTTTGGAATTTAGTGATGACCACATGTTGGTGTTGGATTGCTTGTAATGGGCACAAATAAATTCTAGGCATAATAAATATACCATGTGGTGGCCTCTGGTCTCTGTCATGAGACCACAGAAACCACAAATATGGAGCAATGATATTATAGAGTAAAAGTTGGTTCTCTATAACTGAACTGGTGAAGCTTTGAAAAAAAAATCCGTAATTGGCAGGATGTGCAATCTTCGGTAGTATTGCTTTTCTCTAAGCCAAAGTCCACGCATAAAAGATTAAAGAGACAGATCAACAAGATATTTAATTGAAGCAGTCAGGAGGTCTAGAGTCTTGAGAGTCAGCCCCTCCCTTCTCTCTGTGCCAGTCCCACAAGCAACTGCCCTTGGAAAATTCCTGCAACATCTCAGTCTGCTTATGACAGAATCTGGGAAGGTTCATACTACCACTTTCTTCTGTAAAACAATCTCCGGTATTACGATCACCTAGAACACGTAAGAGCCACTTGTTCTGTTTTTATTGTGCTCCGGGTAGAAGAAGCACATAATCCTTTGGACACACATCTGTTCTTAGTTTCCCTCCATATGCACTTCTCTCCACACAATATGATATTCAGGTTTGTCGGAGACTAACACCCAACCCTTGGCCAAAAAAAAGTCGTGAAACCCTTTATATGTCAGATGAGGATCATACACACTGAAGAGTGTGCCAGCAATCTTCTGTCATTTCTTCATGCGTCGTCTGTCTGATTGGCCTTTACAGACTTCGATCAAGCATTTGGCTACCAAGTCATTTCCAGGTTTGCTTGGCAAAGCTTTATGGTATAGAATCCATGGTATTTTTTATGCCAGAGATGAGATCAGCTCTATACTCTGTTTCATTTTAGTCAAAGAAATAACCTCTTGTGACCTACTTCTTGTCCTTGCCTCCTGACACTGCCTTTACATCGTGGAGGCTGACAATGTATAGACTTGAGAGAACACTATGGTTCTACATATTCCTACTTATCACGACTTCAGAGCACCTCCCCATAAGACTTCCAGAAAATATCCTTCTAAAAATTAGATCGCTACGAGAATCTCTCTGCATAATTATGAGTACTCATCTCAGACACTTTTTTCCCTCTCTTTTCCCTGGTTCACAATTTATTTAAACTCTTCGTTAAAAAAAAAAATGAACAGTGTGGTAGTAGGATTCTAATTTACAGATATAGCTTAGTCAAACCTAATATTAAATTAGAAGATGGCACAAGAAAACCATTTACACATAAAAGTTAAAACCATATTTAAACTTAAAATTTTATCTTATATAAAGTCAAAATGAAACTAAGTACATGTTAGCAACTCCATTCACAAACATTAGTCAAAATATATACATTTAAAAAGGCACAAAAAGGCTATAATTTGAGGAAGTTTTTTTTTAAAGTGTTTTACATAATTTGCAAGTGAACTGCAGGCCGCCTAGAAAATAAGCGAAATGGGAAGATTGCTCTGGAAAGCAGTTCGGCTCAGGAGAGGAATGCTAGCCCATGAGAGGCATCGCTCAAAAACAATTCTGTGCTTTCTTTCTTTCTACTTTTTCCCCTGCCCCCAGTTTTGCTAAGTAATAAATACATAATTACAGCCCAGACCATCTCAGACACTTTTAACTCTTTAAGTGCTAAATATCCAAAAGCCCCAATTCTATTATAATTTCTAAATTTTATTATTCTGTTGTATATACATGTCCCCCATATGTGAGTGCACACATAATTGTGTGTGTGTGTGTGTGTGTGTGTGTGTGTGTGTGTGTGTGTGTGTAGGCTAGAGACTGACATCAGATATCTTCTTCGATTTTTCTACTTGTATATTGAAACAAGGTCCCTTGTTGACCTATGAACTGACAAATCTGGGTTGCTGTCTACGAAGCTTGCTCCAGGGATCCCTGTTTCAGCCTGGAGGACAGTCAGGTTGCCATTCATGTTTGACACTTGCTTCAGTTTTGGGAGTGACTCTCTGCTCCTCTTGCTTAAGTGGCAAGGGTTTTATCTGATGATCTGTCTCCCCCAACTCCCAAAACCCTATTTAAAATGTATAATTATAAACAGATTACATTGTGTAGATACATTCTGATTATCTTCTCTATTGTTTTGTTAAGCTTTCAGTTAGTTACAAACTGTCAAGCCAATGGCTGCTATTTTTAGTTCTCTGATTATTCACTCTGATTGCATATGAAGTGTACATGAGTATATGCGCTTAAATCACAGGGCACGTCTGTGACTAAAGACTTGTTACTAAAGCAAGAGCAAACTATTTATTAGTATTAGAGTTCCATTGATATAAGTGAATGCTTGGAGTATCTCTACTATCCTCCTAAAAATAATTTCTGGCATGGAACATTTTGGGAATTTATTGGGATTGTATTCATAGACTGGTTTTGCATGGATGGTGTGAATGGCTCTATTCTACCACTTGTGAGCAAAGATAACACCACCCATTTCTGTGTTACAATAAGCTATGAGGCCTCTGGTTTCTCACATGTAGACTTGTATGTAGTGAAGGGACTCTTCGTATAAGCCCAAGGGGAGGCCTCCATTTGAACCATGATCAATCTGTCATGGCCAAGAATCAAGTGAAGGTTTACAGCTCAATGCACAGGCTGGATTGGATTCTGCAATTTAATCTGTCTATTATGGCTGGAGTAAGAGTCAGGTGAGAGAATGTGGAATAATCATGGTGATTGTGTTCAGGGGCATTATGGCTTAATGCTGTGTTCGGTAATTCAAGGAAGCTGAGTGATGACCATGGTCTTGCACAGTATTTTCGGGGAAGGAACTAAACACTCACATAGCACCATACTCTGGAGGTAGATGTCTATTGACTTCATGCCGATGTACTTAATTTTTTTTATCAGGATTTATGCAAGCTTATTTAGAGCCAATTGTAATTTGCTGTGAAAACTCTTGTCTTCTAAAGGAATCATCTGTTTGTTTGTTGTATGTTTGTTATGTGTGGCTTCCTAAGGACCTCCTCATACAAGTACAACATGCTAATTGACCATATCGGCCCCTCCAGCCACACTACATTCTCCTGTTGGTCCCTTCATTCCTATAGACAGGTTGGCTTATTTTATGTCATATGTATACAAGGTTTTATGCATCTTTATAAAACACAGGAGCCACCAATGAAAGGAAACACAGTGTTTGTTCTTTTGACACTGACTTAATTTGCTTAATGTGATCATTTTCAGTCACACCCAGCTTTTGAAAAATGACATAATTTTCTTTCTTTATAGGTGAATTGAAACACATTTGTATTCATACCACATTTTCTTTGCTCATCTCTCTACTGATGGCTAGTTAGTTTGAGCCTGTACCGTAGATATTGTACATAGTGCCTCAGCGTGCAAGCAACGTCATGATATGTTGTGTTAGAGTCTTTTGGTAAATATATGGGAATAGAATTGCTAGGTCATAGGGTGGTATTGCATTTGCTGTTTCAAGGACCTCATTCTGATTTGCAAGGTGTCTTTTAATTTTAGAAGTTACTTGAGGTTGCCTTTGTTTTAAAACTAAACAAATGAGACAGTGTTGCCATTCAGTGAGCCATTCTTGTTATGAAGCAGGTGAAAAATATTCCTTCTAGCCTGGAAATTTCCATTGAAACTTGTCCTATCTACAGATTCTTTTCCTCTCTGTTGTTCCTTTCTCCACCCTGTTTCTTCTCCCTTTGTTTCTTCTCACTTCCATCCCCAGCCCCTCCCCTCCCCATTCACCAGATGCATAGGGTAGAATTTATAAAGGATGATCCATCAATTAGCCATTGTGGCACCTTACAGAGAATCTGTTATTAATATGCATGGCGATGGATTTGTAAACAAATATTTCTATAGTAGTTCCTGGGGAGTTTGTAAACACTTAGTAAGCACTGCTTCATTAATCTTAGCAATTTTCTTGTGAGGTTAATTATGTAGCGATAATTAACCTCCCCTTTGAGTAGGTGGGTTTTTGTCAGGGAAGCATTCTTACCTCCCCTGAAAAGTGGGAGGGAAAGGGAAGGCTCCTGTGAACTTTAAACAAGCCTTAGGGTTGCTTACTGGGGAGAGAGCAGTTTTCACTATAAGGGCCATGCCTCCTTTTCTTGTCTTTCTCCTCAAAACATTTGGATTATGTCATGCCCATAAATTATAGGCGACACAGGCAGGAGTCAGAGGGGAGCAGCGTGCCATCCATAGAACAACTGAGAAATCAAAAGACAAAGCAAAAACTTTATGTTTTTCTCTCTATGTGTTCTGAAGAAAACCCAGGGATATGGCTGACTAACAAACGCATGGTCACATATGTTTATGTAACAATGTGACTTTAAATGCTTATAGGCCTTACATACGTCTGTGTAATAATGCATGGTCAACATTTTCCATTAGTTGAGACTATCCCCTGTGACTTTGCCTTTACTGACTTCTAAATGTGCTTTCCCTTGGAGAGTCTAGGGGACCTACCAGAGCAGTGACAATAAAGAAGTTATCCTTTGAAGCAGAAGGCTTGTTTGTCATAATTCACGTGTTATCTGTCTAATAAAGTTAGAGAACGTATTCCATGGATCTACTTGGATCAGAAAGATAGATTTTACTTAAGACTTAAAAAATAGACCATTGGTCAGGTAGGCTCTACGTTTGAAAACACAATGACCTACACTGATATGTTCAGAAGAAGTCACATATGTGATGTATAGAAAATTGAGAGAATATAAATATACTTTTAGTCGTTGATCATTCTTTAGGACAATTTTCTGTTCTAGGGCCCATAGGTTTCACACCTCTATTCTCAGTTTCATTATTCAGATCTTTTTTATGGACGTCTGTTTTACCTTTAAGCACAATTTCTGCAAGAGACGGTATTTCATGGTCATGAGAGTCAGATCTCACAGACACAGCTCTTGCTCCTTTCTCTCTGGCTCTGTGGACTTCAGAATATTAGACACCTCTTCAAACTTGGGTGTATTACCCTCCATGCTCACAGAGGCATTTTAGTCTAGAATGTAGGAGATCGAGCAAGGCTATGTTTGCTGTTTGACCATGTACGCAGGGGAGTCTATCCATGCCCGGACAATACAGTACAGACTCGGTAAATGTTAAATGTCATCAATTAGGTGATCCCAGAGCACTTTATTGTGCTAAAGATTTTGCTACACCAAATGAAATTTTGATCCCTAATAAAAAGTAAACCATTTATTTAACATGCCCCAGAGAAATTAAAGTGTTTCCGCAAGGGTTCAGTGTATGGAAATGTCTTGCTTTGTATTCTTTATTTCCGCTGCCATTGTGAAAACAAAAATAAACCAGTGAATTAAATTGACAAACCTGTTCTTCATCACTCCTCACTTGAAAGATGAGCATTCTATTTACAACGTAACTATTCTTTTACATTTATTTTATTTTATTTTATATTTACAATAATCCTTAAACAACACAAGAGCTGGACAGACACTACCCTCTATGCTATTAGAATCTTTTTTTTCTATTGATAACCCTGTTATTGCTTAACTATGTTTCATCTGGGCTGCTCTGACCTTTAAGTGGCTGGCCCCCAGGGCCATGTTCTCTTGACTCCTTACCATCCCCTTATCCCCTTCCTCTCCTGCATTTCCTCTTTCTTGTGGTTCCTCTCTGACTCCCAAACCTGAGAAAACTAAACCCCACATAGGTCTCTCCTGCCCAGATATTGGCTATTGGCATATTTATTTACCCATCAGAAATAACTTGGGGCTAAGTTGTACATGTGGAGTCTTTTGTCTCTGGGACAACCAGGTCATAGGGGCCTGCACTTAGCATTACAATAGGTAATGAACCGCAACAATTCCCTGTTCTAGTCCAATAAAAGCTTTTTTAAATCCCTCATAGAAATAGAATACAATTATAGCAATTATGCAAATTATAAGGTATGATATACACTTAAAATGTCCAGTCCATTACATTTGACAATTCTGATAAAACATCTTATTATATGGCCTACATTAATGAATTTACAATTTTGTACCTCAATTATGTTTGCTTTTAATGTTTTCCGTTTAAAACAAATTAGTCAGTGTTATTTAATTACATTTGGCCATAAAAGCAACTTAATCTCCTTTTTTTTAAATTGGCTATTTTATTTATTTACATTCCAAATGTTGTCCACCTTCCCCATTTCCCCCTCTCAAACCCTTTATTCCCATCCTCCCCCCTGCTTCTATGAGGGTGCTCCCCCAACCATGCACCCATTCCTGCCTCAGTGCCCTGGCATTCCGCTACTCTAGGCTATCAAGGGCCTCCCTTCCCATTGATGCCAGATAAGGCCATCTTCTGATACATATGCAGCTGGAGCCATGGTTCCTCCATGTGTACTCTTTGGTTGGTGGTTTAGTCCCTGGGAGGTTTGGGGGTCTGGTTGGTTGATATTGTGGTTGTTCCTATGGGGTTGCAAACCCATTCAGCTCCTTTATCCTTCCAGTAACTCCTCCATTGGGGTCCCCATGCTCTATCTGATGGTTGGCTGTAAGAATCTACATATGTATTGGTCAGGTTCTGGCAGAACTTCTTCTAAGGGACAGCTACATTAGTCTCTTGTCAGCAAGCACTTCTTGGCATCAGTAGTATTGTCTGGGTTTGGTGTCTGCAGATGGGATGGATCCCCAGGTGGGGCAGTCTCTGGATGGCCTTTCCTTCAGTCTGTGCTCCACTGTGCCTGCATTTCCTTTAGACAGGAGCCATTCTGGGTTAATATTTTTGAGATGGGTGGGCAGCCCCATTCCTCAACCGGGGCCCTTGTCTAACCTCTGGATATGGTCTCTACAGGTTCTCTCTCCCCTTTGTTTTGTATTTCAGCTAACTTTTAACTTCTAAGTACTTTTCTAGTTGTGGTGTATGGCCAACTAGTCTAGCCCTTCCTGATAATGTTGGAACTGAAAAAAATTACCATTTTATAGGATCCATGAAGTTGAAATCTTAGGACTTGTATATGTCTTAACATCAAGCAAATTATCACTTGTTCTCTGTGTTCAATCTTTTTCTTTCTGAAGAGTGAGTTTCCCCTGAAAAGTGTTTTATTTCTCTCTCTCTTTCTTAACATTTGCTCTTAGACTTAATTAAGGAAAATGGTAATAAAATGTGACTGTGTATTTGATTTCCCAAAAGATCAACTGTTTTGCTTTGCTTTTTTTTTTATTAAAAAACAAAGGAAAACAAAATTGAAAAGAAAAAGAAACTTTAACTTTGAATAATGTCACAAGCATAGCAGCCAGACACACAGTGCCAGCTTTTTAATTCCCTACTCTTTTAAGAGCTCCTGTTTAGATGCTGAGAAAGTGTTCTGTGGATGAAGTCTGCCCTGCATCATCTGGGCAGCTTTTAGCAAAGCCACTGTGACTCAGAGGGTTGTGTGGCAAGAAGATCCTAAGAAATTAAGAGCCATTTGGGAAATCTAAGGCAGTAATTTAAAACATTGCTGTTATTTTCATCGTTACCAACATAAACCCATGTACTTCATTCCATTTGTTCATTGGTGTGCATATTTCGGACGCTGTTCCTATTTCGTTACTTACAAAATAAGTGACATCAACTGCCTGGTTTGCAATATGACTAAAGTTGTTCAAGAAGACATACATGCAGCTGGGGTAAGTTTAGTTTCTTTAATCAATGTCACCGTTTAAGGATTTTAAATTCCTATGGAAACATTTTATGCGTTTGATTTTATCTGTCCCTTGTTCTGTCTCTAGGAACTGTGATAATGTGCTTCATAGAAATACAATTTCTGTCAATTCACACCAGGATCCCTTTTTTCTTTTAGTTTATGCAATACAAAACATGGTTATTGCATAGGTATACAGGAGTGGCCTGTTCTACTAATTAATTAATTAATCAATCAATTTTTAAAGACAACATAAGAAGTAAGATTTAAGCTTCTCCCAATAAGTGATGCATGCTGACTTCGGTTTTATTCAGCTTCCGCTTTACTCTTCTGAAGCTGATGACTGGAAATTTAAGGATTCGTTTCATAATAAGCTTCCAGTCTCACATAATCCAGACAAGTACCTTAAATATAAGGGCAGCCTTCCTTCCCTCTGGACTCCTGGCGAAGTCAGGGGTTCGTATCCGAGGGGAACAAGAGTGGAGGAACTCTTGAAAGTTCTGTCCCGACCACTGTGAATTATAATGTTAAGCAGTACACTGTCTGGGAAGCAAAGACAACGTACGAAACGTTCATCTCTGTGTCATGTGAAACAACTAAAAATTATGTGTGCCAATAACTAAGGAATGACAGTTGGATAAATTGCAGTTTCATACAATTTGGGGAGTATGGTTTAGAAATTAGCCTATAAGCGAGTACGTGTAAGAACTTGTTCTCTAATGGCAAAAGTGGGACTGTTTGGGGGAACTAATTTAATCTATGCACCTACCACTGCTCCGATTGGATCACATAGGGAATTAGTAACCAAGCAGAACATCTGCCCATCCCTTTCCACCTCTGCAGCGCTCAACCCGGTGAAGAGTTCAGACAAACACAATCACTTCATGAACACCCTGTCGAAGCCTGCAGATTTGTGCCTTTGAGCAAACGCTGCGGTATTAATGGGGTGGGTCTTCAAAGACAAAATGTAAACAGACGACACTGTTTTCTCACAACTTGCCAAAAAACAAGCAAGAACAGCTTAACATTGAGATAACGACAGGTAACCTTAGACCACTGTAAATAGGGGATGCACTTGTCCTTTTCTTGGGATGTTTCTGTTAACCAGGCGGGCAGTCGTTGGACAATGGTTAACACAGTAAATGTGCTAACAGGAATATCTTGCTTGCTCTGGCTGTTGTAAAGAGAATTTGAAAGGAACATAATAGTCCCCTAAGCCTTCTTATGTCATCGAAGAGCTGTTTAGATATATATTTTACAATATCTCCATGAATGCTTTCTTGTGTATCTGAGCCCTAAGAGAGTTTAACCTTCGCTGTTCAAATATGAATATTGTGCTAGGAAGGGGCCCAGCTGAGTTAAAGGACATGTTCCTAATCTACAATTCTTCAAGACAAATGAAATCTAATACCGTTAATAATGCAAAAGATAATCAACTCCTTCGGTATTTTGTTGTTATGGGATGTTTAAAAATGTATGGTGTTTCATTCTAAGCCTTCCAAAGTCGGTTTCTTTTAACGTGCACAGCAACTTCGGCTTTCTAATGCTTCATCCAGTTTTGTAGTCTTTCCTAAAATGTAGGTTATATTCCTTCTTAGTAAGAAAAGTGAAAGTGGTTAAAATCTTGACCTGCTATGAGCATAGCTTTTAGTCATCTTTATGAATTTAAAAGACTTTATGTTTTTCATTAATGTAAATATGCACTTAGGTATAAATGTAGTCTATTTTTAATATTCTGTTCCAGAAAATATGAATGTTTTATGTTACGGGAGCAAAGACTTTGCTGTTTAATTGCTTTGAACTTCACTTAGCACCACATTAACACAACTAGGTGCTTAATCCGTTCCATAATTATAATTATAGGAGATCAAAATAAAATAGAATTACAATTACCTCTTCGTGTATAAGGTAATGATTTTAAGTTGTTAATATGTCATTTATAGTCGACAAAAATATAGTTAGATTCAGCATCTGTAATGGCAAAAGATACAGGGTATCTATAAAAAGACGTGGAGGTAAAAAGTTCATTCCTTATCTGAGGGAACAGATATTTATTTAATTTTTCTCTCTTAAATATTTTGTTAAGCTTCTTTTTAATTCCCAGCTTTTGTGTGGCTGTGAGCTGAAACTTTATACTCTCTTATTGGTAAAAAGAAAATAACTTTGGACCATTTTTAATATTAATTTATGGATCAACTTGATCCACGCTTTATACTTTAGATGGTAGCAATTCAATTAAGATTTAAGTGAAATCAACCAAAAACGAATTTTTTTTCATAGAAAGACTGCAACTTATTTTAAGATTTTAGGGACTACTCGTGGGCCTTTTGCACGCAAAAATAAACCTATTATTTGAAAAGCGCATCAGAAATATTTTCTATTTTTAATTATACTTCATTGACTATACTTTGTATTTACACATGCTAACACCCATATTCTCCCAGAAGTAAATTTTATTTTGACTGTAATTCAAATTTAATGCCCCATGTCTTCTAATTAGGTTAAAACACAAACATATATTCACGATAACAATTATTTGTGTATTTCATCGTTGGAAAACTTTTATATTTGAATGAATCATAATTGTTGTATTATGCTCACTATATTATATATATATATAATGTATCTGATGAGAAATATTTCAGCATTTGCAGAATTTATTAGACTAAGAAGAATTTAGAAAGCTATTTCCGAGCAATTTACTTGTTCTGAACATCTGCTTAACAGCTGTTTAATGAAAGTCAACAGAGCACTAGCCATGTTTTACACTGATCCCCCACGCCCACACAAGCTCTAGGAAGGATTATCTACTATTAAGTCTGGTTTTCTCTTTCCAGAGAGTTTTCCTTTATGAGAGAAAATATTTTTAGAATTCTTAAGCACACCAGCTAAAATATATAGGAAATGGGAATAGTGCTGACTAGCCAAATAGTTCAATTTATATAAGTTACAAGGAGGAAACTACCTTTTGACAGTAGCGTTTATGATAAACTCTATAGGTAATCCAGTGAACGCACTTCAGGCCCAAATGATATTATGTCAGTAGTCCCTGGTTTATTCAGATGTCTATGTCTACTGAATCAACTAGTTGGTAAAGCCAGATATCACCCTGTTAAGGTGTTTAAGGTATTAGTTAAATTATAAATGGAATGATGAATAATATATAAAATAATGTAAATTTCAACAGTTCAAATTATTACTGTTTTTTTTTTTTTTTTTTTGGTTCTTTTTTGGAGTTGGGACCCGAACCCAGGGCCTTTGGCGCCCTAGGTAAATTTCACCACTGAGTTAAAAGCCCGTTTATTACTGTTTCTTGTGAAACAATTTTTTTTTTATCAATTATCCTGCTTTCATTCAACGTATTAATACATTTGGGATGGATTTATTTGAAAACGTTTAAGAGCTTTGATCCTCAGGTTCCACTAAAAAACACTTAATTTTGAAGATAAGTACCATATAACAGTTCCCTAACATGGAGCAGTAGAAAAAATTAATATGATTAAGCCCTTTAATATTCAGACCAGCCAAAGGCACCCAAAGTAGTGTTCCTCCCGTGTGAAAATATATTCCTACTATTGAATTTTGTCAGAATTTTGTATGACTAAAAAGCCACATACAGAGAGAGAAGCTTGAAAACCTGGCGAAGTTGAACCGTAGTAGACTTTTTACTCCGTGCCATTTCCAGTAATCAAAGGAAAGAGGACACAGATTATTTAGTAATTTTGCTTTTATACTAATTCCATTTTGTAAGTGTTTTTGAGGGGATTGGAGCGAGACTTCAAAAGTATAGCAGGAGGTTAACGTAGGTCAGGGTGCGTCACAAGGGCGGCAGATGGAGTATACGCAGACAGTTTATAATATGTGGTAGGTTTGAGAGATAGCCAACAGATAGATAATGATGTTGGGCGCTTTCTTTCTTCCTAACCTAAGATTACTGTGTAAAGAAACTTGAATGTCTGCATATAGCACTTTACCGTCTAGGTGCTTCAGTGTAAAGTGGTTGAAGCCATCCAGTGGTTGAATCAGTAATATAGTCAACGTAATAAATAAATAGATCCATCCAAGTCACGCAAGTAATTTTTCGACTTAAAAAAAATGCTCACGTATACTCAAACCTGCCATTAATATCTCTGTGCTTTCTGCCCATTATGGTTATGCATTTAGAAATATTCTTCAGCGGACATGAATAGCTTTGGCTAGAGAACAGAATGAACAGAAACGTCACAGCTATCAATAAACAATTTCCCTGTATTTCGAGAGTCATTAAATCAAAGACTGGGCAAAGAAGTCTGTCTTCCACTGTACCTTCTTTGTCTAGATAGTATTAAACATGGGAATGCTGAAGGTGGTCCGAGTGTTTTAGTATTTTAGAGTCCGCGGTCTCTCTGGAGGTAGTTAGGTCACGTGTATTTTATAGAGGGAATCATCTGCGGTGTTGTGACTTCCACACACTTTAATTTTCCCTAAAAGCATCACTGAATGAAAAAAAGCACCACGTCAGCAAAGATTGAATATGGAAATTCCATTTAAGATAAAAGGATTAGTTTTAAGTGGGAAAAAAACCCACGAGTGAAACTTAGCTATCTTTTAATGGCGTTTTCCTTTGTCCTCTCCTGTGTCCTGCTACTTCTTTAGTATATAGAAGTTAGAGTGATTTTAATCACCTGTTTGTCACTATACTTCCACGTACACAATAGTTCTGTTGAGATGATTTAGTTGGTGAAATACTTTTAATGAAAGAACTAGGACTTGAGTTTAATCTCCAAAAGCTGTGTTTTAAAAGTCAAGGTAGACATGGTACTTCTTGCTTTTAATCCCTACTCATCAGTGGTAGAGATGGGCAGATCCTTGGTGGCCATGGTCTAGCCATCCTAGAAGGCTTGTCAAGGGAACCTGGGGACTCACTGGCCAGCAATTCTAACCTGTTTGGCACGCTCTAGCCAGTTAATAGCTTACTATAAAAAAAATAAAATGAAAGGTGGAACACATCTGAGGAATGGTACCCAAGGCTAGACCCTGGACCACTACACCTATGCACATACACATGTGAACTCACACAGAGGTATGCACGCATGCACATATACATACATGTGCACGCACACATACACACACGTGGTAAGGGGAGGGAGAGAGAACAGAGAAAGTCAGAGAAAAAGGGAGAGATATTACAAATCCAAGTATGCTAATATTTGGTATGTGTGGGGGTTCTAGAAGGTAATTAGGTTTATAACACTTCAATGTGTGATTAGCTGTCATTATCTCAGTGATACAGAGCCCAGGGAACAAACAGATTCTATTTTACCATTTGAGAATTCAACGAGAACCTAGAAGTCTAGGGTCCAGGAAGGGTCCTTCACTATAACTCGATGCTGCTGGTACCATGATATCAGCCTCCAAGAACTTGGAATTCCAATAATAAAATTTCTGTTCTTACTCTATCCAGGCTGTACAATTCTGTTACAGCCACTTGAATCGGCTCAAGCACACATTTCTATGTCTCATGTTTCCATGCCGTTCTGGCTGGAATGAAGAAGTCGAGGAGGAGGAGCTGTTTGTACTAAGGACTCACATTGCCAGAGACAGGATGTGATGCCAGGGTATCTGTCTACAGAACATGCCCCTTTCTTGCCCACATTACATTTCTTCCAAATACTTGTTTCAAAATGGCACAAATCACAAAACAGCATTTTGTGGGGCCAGTGGGATGAGAATGTCCTTGCAGGCGGATGAGCTGGGGCACTTTCTCTCAGAGGTCATGTGCTTGTACCCATTCATAATTCATTTTTCTGCCGTCTTGGTGATTGGTTTGGAAGGCACCCCTCAATATTTGATGGTCATGTGTATAGTGGGTGAATGAGGTGAGAGCTTTAAATTCTCGGTGTTTCTCCCTTTCCATCCCAACCTGGGCTGACCACCATCCTCTTTATGGCCTAGGCTTCTAGGGTACTTGACCCTCTCTATTTGCAAAGAGTGAAGCCCATTCAATACCATTCCACACTCATGTCTTTGTAGAGTCTCTGAACTGCGTGTATGGAGATGTGTGTATCTCTTCCTTTGCTGTAAGTGGAAAGCTTGCCTTCCCTTTGCATTGGCTTTGTTTGCAAACTCTGGTGGCTTCGGCCTCAAGAGACCTGGCTTTTGAGATCTTTAACTGCAGTCTAAAATATCTTCCTCCAAATAGTTTCATCTCTAACCTAAAAATTTCAACTTTAGGGACCTTAATGTAACTTGCATACCTATGGCACAACACAGGGGGAAAGTACAGGAGGGTTTTGTTGGATTTAATGAAATGGCTAAGCATGCTGGATGGTGAAGTATCATAGACAGTATTGATAGCCAAGTGCTGGACAGCCGGCAGCAGCAGCAGCAGCAGCAGCAGCAGCAGCAGCAGCAGCAGCAGCATGTATCGATGCTTGGTATTGCTAATACTGGGTACCGTTTAATATCACATTTAAAGTTCTGGATTAATTACACATTTTCTTAATGCAATGTTAGTGCAATAAAGCAATGCCCTATAAATTATGCTTAATATTTTAAGTCTGATTTTGCATCATGTAACGAGATTTCACATTATTTTAGGCTCTGTCTATTGTAGCAAATTATTTCATAAACATTCTTGATATCTAATTCCTCGAATGTGCTCAATTTTAACAAAATGATTTAGTCTATCAAAAGTATCTTTGGCTTCAAATGATAAAAGCGTTGTTGTGGTTAACATATTATCATTTAATCGTTCACATATGGATATAAACTAGAAGTTATTTATTTACTTACTCACTCTTGAACTCAGTGAGGTAAAGCCTGTCCTTTCTTTGAATCTTTGGCTCTTTATGTTAAAATGTTTCGAGACAAGGCTCATTGTAAGGAAGCAGTAGGTCAGAATCTCCCTTGAGAAAAGGGGATTTTAAATTTTCCAGTGCCTTCCTTTATTGAGCGCCTTTTCTTTTCTACTTGCCAGAATCACCTTGCGTGTGGTCACTTTCCACCTTTATGTGAGGGGTGTGACTAGAGGACTCTGAGGATTGGATGGTAGGACCTGCCCAGTGTTGCCTCCAGCACTGAGATGATCAGCATTCGTGTGACTGTGACTCTTTGGAGCAAACTTGGACAGAGCAGTTTTTACTGCCTGTTTCTGCTCTTATCTCAATGTGAGAAAAATAATAATAATTGTTTTCTGCTAGGAAAAAAAAAAGGATTTTTCTCTTTTATCATTCTAGAACAAGGATAGGAACCAAAGAATGGCATAGTTCCACTGATACCCATGGTTTTATAGTCTATAAAGCTATTTCAAGAATAAAATTCTTAATTTCTGTACCAAAGTAGCAGATTGAACCACTATCATGCATTTTCAGTTACCATATCGATTCACTTCAGTTTACAGTTAATATTTTGAGATATGGACATCAAAGCATAATTTACATTGAACCTCATAGGCTAGTTGGATGAGTAACTCACAAAGTAATGGTAAGTGATATTGATTTCAAAAGTGTTGGAGGTATGACAGCTAATGATCAACAGAGTAATGTCATTTTAGAAGAAAAACTGTATTCTTTGTAAAAATATCATACCGAGTAACTATGATTATTTTAATATTTTTAAATATAATATTGAATGATGGCTAATAGTGTTTGGAAGACTGGAACAACAAATGAGTATCTCTCATGGGTTATTTTGTAGTCAAATTGGCTTGCATTCCGTAGCGGGCCTCTACACACAATCGGAACATTATTTTAATTTTGTGAGGAAAAGGATGTAAAATTAAAATCTGTTAACACTCAGCTGAGTTCCGTTTATAGCCCAAATTCTAGAATTACGATGTGATTGGGAAAATGTATTACTTAAGACTTAAAGTAATTCAAGATTTAAAGTGATTATTTGCTGATGGTGCAATGCGCTGGAGTGGATGTATTGGAAATCTAAGAAACACATCAAACCCTTGTCTTCATGTTCACTACCTTTGCATCTGTATAAGATCGCTCCAACCATGGGTCTTCCTCTGCTTGGTGTCAGCAGTGCTACATTCTCTGTTTGACCCAAAGCAACAGTCATGAGACAAGCTTCAGAACTGTGTAGTCTGAATTTATATCTATAGAGCTCTAGAGAATAAAATAATGCTTAGAATTACCATGTGCTCTGAGTAAATATTTAAGGTTGAGCTAATAACACAGTGCAATAATTGACAGCCGAATACCATAACTACCTTCTCTCATAATACAGTGTTTCAGGGCTCTGAATAGCATCTGCAGTAACTGCAAGGCCTTTTTATGGTTAGAGTCCCAGACTGCCTGTTATGGTGCCATGTCCTATTTGTCAAAATAAGTAATGAGACCAGCAGAGATTTAAGAGCGAGAGAAACAGGACTCTTAATGGGAAGACCTGTAAAATATTATTGCCCTGTTTTCAATGAGTTATGTCATAGGTTTTTGCTTTAGCCAACGGTACATTTAGAAAAAGCAGGCAGGTAAGGCTATCCTTGTGGAAAATAAAAGATCACAGAAGTCAGCTCCAGCTGTCCTAACTAGATCTGGACAGCGTTACCCTACCAGCAACAGACCCAGAGATGTGTGCATCCTACCTAATAGAACTGTCCACAGATGAGAAGAACCATCTATTCAAGCCACACAATCTTGAAACATTATGACCAATTATTGTTTTAATCCCTATAACCCTAATCTATTTTGTAAGAGTCTGTCAGCATCTTTTAACTTTTGGTATTATTTCTATGACTTTGAAAATGAAATTTCAAGGGTCTGGAGAGACGGCTCAGACATTAAGAATGCTTGCTGCTCTTAAAACTAACTGGCTGCCCTTGTAGTTTCCAGTACCATAACTCTAGCTCAGGGGATCTCATGGCTTCTATTGGCTGCTGCCAACACCTTCACTCGCACGTATATACCTGCACATCGACATGACACAAAGAAAGACAGACACTATTTAAAAAGAAAATAAATCCTTTAAAATTTAATTTCACATGTAAAATTAATGCTAGTTTTTTTTAAATATGGGAATGATGCCATTTTCCAAATTTAATCTATTAATAAGAGACTACCGGAGATAGGAAATGAAGAAATGGCAGGCAGACAGAGACACAGGAATAGCTGGAGCTAGGTTCAGGCAAACTGTGCTTTCAGTTGGAGAAATCTCAGCATCAGAAGCTCAGCTTGTTAGACCTGGATGGGAGGTGGGGTTAGGAAACACAACTGAACAACGATGTGGGTTATTATTTACCGCTAGTCAGAGAGGTTGGGTTTATTTTACAGTTAGGTTAAGGAAACAGTTTCAGCTAATGTCAGTAGGTGACGTATCTGGAGGGAAGCAGTATTCACGCCTATGTGTTTTTTTTGGGGGGGAGGTTATGCTGGGCATTTTCTGCACTCGCTACCAACATTAGTAGATGGACCAGAAGGGGAGGTTTTCCTCCGAGCCTCATTGAAGGGGCTGGGGGGTGGAGTTAGCCACTTTTCCATGGGTCTGAGATGAATGTATTCCGTGTCTATGCAGACAGCAATAACACACATTCACTGAGGGCTTCACTCACAGGGTGCTTTCCCAACCCCTACCACCATGACCTCATTTTCTTCCCTCTACCCACACAGTAAAATTAATATATATCTACACTTGACTTCCCATCCTGGATGCATTTTTCTGAAGGAGAAATTTCTCTGACTCCCGAAACAATGAGATTCCTTTTTATAGTAAGGAAAGTCAATTATAACGCAAGCCTTCTATAATGATTTTTATTTCTTCCTAAGGCCTGGTGAAAAGGGATAGATAAATTAATTTTAGCAGGGCAATTATTCAGCAAAGAAACAGCAGTGCTAGTATATGGCATCGATATAGCTAGGTTAACGAAGAACACTTTTAATATTTGCAACAGTTTTAATATTCCTATCTGCACTTGCCAAGGGACACAAGCACCTTGTAAGATCAAGAAAGTAAGTGATATCAATCTGGTTTGAGCTTACCTTGAAATATGGTCCGTACCTGTTGTATTGGATGCCATGTTTAATTTTACATGTAAACTTGGCTTTACCACAGGATCCAACTTTTGCTCAAAGACCAGTACACTGATCACATTAAAGATAGTTTTTAGGTGTGATTGATACTTAGATAAACATTTAATAAAGAGTAGTATTCTTTATAATCTTATCCAATCCGTTGAAAGCATCTGAGGAAAGATAGGTCTCCTCAGGAAGAACAATTTTGCATCTAGGCTGCCTTTACTAAGGTTGCATCACCTCTTGTCTGCTCCTGCTGCCCAGAGGAGGCCCCTGCAGATTTAAAACCTGCCCTCTATAGGTGCTTCCTGAAACTGAATGCTCCCCCTTCTCCCCCTGGCTTCCATTTCTTCCTCTCTTCCCCAACTCATCCCATTTTTCATACAACTTTTCATCCTGTTTTATGATGGACCTGACTGACTCAAATCCAGATAGAATTAAGCTACCAAGTAGAAAGATCTCTAATTACTACTATCTTAATTCTAAAATACACCAAAGGAAGTGCATCTAATTATTGTTCTCACCGAGCAAGAGAAGCTCAAACCATGAGACGATAAGAGTATGGTTCTGTATAGTATGAAACTGTACTGAGAACTCTGGTCTATCACTCTTCACAGCCTTATTCCTACCCTCATATAGTATTGACTAGGAAACCAATATAACTGGCACTGGAACTTAATAGCACTGAGCTGTGTGTGTGCATGTGTGTATGCATGTGTGTATATGTGTGTGTGCATGAACACCTGTGTGCGTGCACACGTGTACATATGTGTGAGTTGTTTAGTTATTTATTATCTATTAATTTATGTTCTGATATGCTTGTGGACTGCTGAAATGCTGAAGACATTCTCAGTTCTGCCTCATCTTCAGATTGTTATTTCTTTTTATTTATCAACGAATTTAGAGATATTTTGATTTTTCTCCCACTTTTCTTTAAAGGGAAGAGAAAGATCATTGCAGCAGAATGGATATGTTACGGTTAGTTGGGCATTTGCATGATTTTACCAGGTGTGAGGCAGCTGATCCATTTCTCTGCAGACAAGCAGCAGCGGAGAGATGAACTGTGACAAAATTCTTCTTTCTTCTTGGGAATGAACAATAAACATTCCTGGAGATTACACCCCATATAGTCCCTTGTGCCTTCTTGTTAAATCCCATCCAAAACATTATCCTTCTCAAAGAAAGTAGATTGAGAAGAGTTGTTGCACATCAACATTATTTTATGTTTTTTTTTTGTTAAAAGGGACAACCTTTGATATCTAAAATAAAGTTATTTCTAAACTTTGTTAGTATCTAGAGATTCCTTGGTTAGAACTGTTACTCTGATGTTAGCACAGCCAGCAATTAATGACCTTACGATACCGTGCTAGACAGCATGATTTTTAGTGTCTGAGAGAGTCTCTCTTAAATAGTAAATGAGTTTCCTGACATTAATAATGCATTTTCTGTGATTTGTTTGCTTTGCAATTCTGTCAGAATGTTCCAGGTAGAAATATGAATTAGTAGCAATATGAGATGAAAAGTTAAAATCTTTAAAAATTTAAAAAAGATATAAGACAGTAGAAAGGATATCCTCTTTACCACAAATGGATAATAGAAAATATTAAATATAAAGTATCTTTGTATAAACAATGTATGGACAAAATAAAGCTCATCTCATGAGAAATTCACATGAATATTATATTTTTTCTATTATTGAGACTTCATATAGTAGGGTAAACAGTTCCAAAGAAAATGTTCAAGAGCTCATATTTAAACACCCCTGCAAGAGCTGTGAACTTGGTATCTTGTTTCATCATGCAAACAGGAGGATGGCTTAAAGGGTGGGTGTTCTTGGAGGCTGATCTGGAAAGTGAGGCAGAGTTTCAGTGAATCCAGGTCTGATGGTGCTCTTCTGGAGGTGGGGGTGAAGGGAGCAAGAGGGAGGGGAATTGCATTCATTTGACTGGGCCATGAAGTAGTAGCTCAGATTGGTGATTTCTTCCAAGCACCATCATCATTTAAATCAAATGGACAAATTAAAACCAAGTACCCATAGCTCTAAATTATGAAAACTTTCTATGTGTTCATAGATTAGATTGTAGTTGAAACATAATAGTGTGTGGCAGAAAGACAGATCCTAAAGTTGAAATTTTGGACTCTGTTTTTGGGAGTGCCTTGATTGTCGCTAATTGATACTTATTAGACTGTTCCTCTAATATGCTTTCAAATACTGTTCTTCACAGCAAAGGAAATTATTCACAGGTAAAGGTGGCTTACAGAGCAGCAGAAAAGCTATGGTATTATACATCATATGAGATTTAAATCCAGAATATGGAATGTAGTGACAAATTAAATTTCCAAACAATCTAATCATTCAGTTGACCAAAGAACTGTGCAGTTCTCAAAAGACCTGGCCAACAAATATAATAAAATATAATATAATGAAATAACATTCAGCAGCCTTAGCCATGAATGAATGCAAATCAGAACTACATAGCGGTTCCTCCGTACCTCAATCCCAATGGCTATATCAAGAAAACAATACACACGTAGTGGTAAGACTGGACGTGAACTGAAATGACTGTAGTCATTACTCATTATGGAAATGAGTGTGGAGATCCTCTAGAAAAGTAGAAAGACTACAAGTACTAGTGATAGCTAATCTTGGTTGTCAACTTGGCTACCCTTGAATCAATTAAAACCCAAGCCAAGCATATCTCTGAGGATATTTTCTTGATGGGATCATAAGGATAGAAGACCGTCCTGAAATATGGATCATTTAAGGTCAGAAGGCCCCCCCAAATCTGGGCCAGGAGTTCTACTTAAAAGGACATGGATGAAGCAAGCTTCTCCTTCTCTGCTTTCCCTCACACTGACCTCCAAGTTCATTTGTCTCGATGCTGAAGCATTCTTTCAATGGTATTAGAAGTACTTCTTTGGAATCCCAAAGTATAATGAAAACAATGTGAGACATCCAGCCTTGCAGTCTGACTAGCCATTGGATTCTTGGCTTTTCTGTCCATCCATAGTCATTGTTACAGTAGCCAGAACACAGCCTATAAGCCACTCTATTAAATCCTATACACACTCTCTCAGTCCTGTTCCACTAAAGAACCCTGACTAATGCATACATCATTCCCGGGTGTAACCTAAGAACTAACACTTACACCTAAACCAATGGTACACTGAGATACACGCACATTCATTTTTATTGATATAGGTTCATAACAGCTAAGATATGGAAAAAGGCTGGATGTTCACCAGCAGATAATAAAGAAAAGGTGATATCCGATGTGTGTGTGAGTGTGTGTGTCTGTGTGTGTGTGTACACAATGAAGGCTTGTACACCAATAAAGAGGAATGAACATATATACATACATATATGTAAATAAAAGTATAATATGAAATATTAGTAAAATAAATGGATAATGAAGTCATGTCAAGCATAAAATAATGAGAATTATTATGTTTGAGAAATAATGGTGAACATGTATGAATATGTAAGTTACTCTTATTGGTATCTTAATTATACTAAAATATGTTTGCAAATATGAAATTTATACATGAGTCCTAACTGAATGTAGTTCAATTGTTTGCAATTGGTATTGTCAGGGGAAATTATTTCTCCTTGCCCCAAGGTTAAAAAAAGAAGAGGGTAGCAGAAATAAACAATTTGGACATGTTGCTAGTGAACTGATGAATTGATACACCTACTCCTTCTTCCAAGCTTGATGGCTGTCAATACAGGAAACAATAACGATAATAAATTAACAAATAATTGCCACAAAATTTAAGCTCAGTCTTAAAAGTCAAACTTGAGACAAAGTACTTTAAAACCAGCACGAATAAGTTTTAGGATAGGTAAGAGAAGAGAGTAAAGGAGGAAAATTATTCCAGCAGGACTTTTCATCTAAATATAAAACATAAAATGAAATACAAAAGGGAAAAGAATGAACAGAAGAGAAAAGTCTGCACAGACTGCAGTCCCTGGTCCATTTTCCTTACTTGTCTTCTCTGCGGGTTGAGTTTTCAGGTGTTTGTGGAAGAGAGGTAAGAGCAGGAGGCTCCTCTAAGACTGCTGGAGTACAGTGCTTTCCAATCCCGCCTTACCATTGAAGAAACTCATAAAGTCTTGTGAAAGCTGAGAAGTAGAGCACTATTGAAGAGATTGAGGAGTGTACTTGATGATTGTCCCTTGGGATATTCAAATACTCTCTGCTCCTCCCCCTCCCCCCCTCCCTCCTCCCCTTCCCCTCTCCTTCCCCCTCTCCCTCCCAATCCCCCTTCCCAATCCCCCCCTTCCTTTCCTTCCCTCCCCAGTCCTCCCCTCCCTCTCCTCTCTCCTCTTCTCCTCTCCCCTCTTCGCCTCTCTTCTCCCTCCTCCCCTCCCCTCTCTCCTCCTCTCCCCTCTGTCCTTCCTTTTCTTCCTCTCCCCAGTCCTCCCTCCCCTCCTCCCCTCTTCTCTCCTCTCTCTCCTCCTTTCCCCCCTCCCTCCTTCCCTCCCTCTCCTCCGTTCCCTTCCCCTCCCTTGTCCTCCCCTCCCCTCCCCTCCCCCTCCCTCCCCCTCCTCCCCTCCTCCCCTCCCCCCTCCTCTCCCTCCCCCTCCTTTCCTCCCTCCCTCCTCCCTCCCTCCCTCCCCTCCTCCTCCTCTCCTCTCTCTCTCTCTCTCTCTCTCTCTCTCCTCTTTGAAGACTGAACCAAGCATGTTAGGCTTATACTCTATTTATTCAGAATGTTTTGGGCTAAATGGCATTTTTCTCCAAAGAAAAGAGTCAATTCCACTGCTTGTGAAGCTGAAGCCGAGGCAGAAGCCGGGCAAGTTCATGCCAGTCTGAGGTAAATAGGGAGCACTGTCTGAAGAATAAATCAACAAATAAGTATAAAGTCATCCTGCAATATTTTGTACTTCTTCAGTGAAAGCATGCCAGTGTGCAGAAGCCGTTACGTTGCCCGAATGCGGATGCAGTGATGAAGCCGTAACGAAGCTAATCCCTGGCAAGAGGCTGCAGTTGAAGTATCTACCTATGCTGTGACTCTCTTTTCAGCTGCAGTTTCTGTCCTTCCTTGGGTTTACTAATGGTTCTAGAGTCTCGCAGTTTTACATAGACTCTCCAATCCCCTGAAGACACAGACAATATCAAAATACTTTCATTGTCTGTGTTATCTTTCGTGTAAGTAAAATACTCTTTTCAATGAATGTGTTGGTTTAGTAACCTAGTGCTTGCCTGATATAAAGAATCCTCTGGCATTTCCGAGTTACCATGGCTTTCAAGTTAATCCACCTACACATATTTAAAGCATCTAGTTTGATTAAAAATGATGAGACTTTACCCAAGTGTGATCATCCCTAAATATTTTGGAGGAAAAACAAAAAGAATGAAAATACCTTTAGAACCAACCTCTTTTTAGTATGTTGTGATAATTACACTTTCCAACTTGGTTCTAGAAATCATAAATCAGTCCTACTTTAAATACACTCGTTTTCCTTTCTGGCAGTGTGAATATGCCCTCATTAATTAAAGCAAAATAAAGTTACATCGGATATTGGTACGGTTTGGTTGTCTTACTACAAAAGCTTATATTTCTTTTTCTTTTTACATTTTTTAAATAATTTTATTTTTCTTGGATATTTTATGTACTTACATTTCAAATGTTATCCTCTCTCCCCCCTCCCACACCCCTCCACCTCCCCCTGCTTCTATGAGGACGCTCCCATTCCCACCTGCTCTAACCTCAACAAATGAGCCTTCAGAGGACCAACAGCTTTTCCTCCTATTGATGCTGGAAAATGCCATCCTCTGCTACATATGTGGCTGAAGTCATGGGTTCCTCCCTGTGTACTCATTGGTTGGTGGTTTAGTCCTTGGGAGCTCTGGTGTGGTTTGGTTGGTTAAAATTGTTCTTCCTATGGTGTTGCAAACCCCTTTAACTCCTTCAGTCTTTAACTCAAATGCTCGTATTTCTTAAAAGATTCACAACAAACTAAAACAGGAAGGCAAACAATGAAACTGGAGTTTCTTTTTTTTTCTTTCTTTAAAGAAAAATTTGTTTATTTTATTTATATGAGTACACTGTAGCACCAGAAGAGGGCATCAGATCCCATTACAGATGGTTGTGAGCCACCTTGTGGTTGCTGGGAATTGAACTCAGGACCTGGAAGATCAGTCAGTGCTCTTAACCATTGAGCCACCTCTCCAGCCCCTGGAGTTCCTTCTTTCTGCTGGTAATGTGTTTCTTTCCTGACTCATGAAAACTGTGCTCTGGCCACTGTGGCTCTTCTGGCTTGGGTGCAGGGCATTTTTGAGAGCTCAGTTTCTGAAGTAGTGCTGTAGGTCATTTCTTTCTGTCAGAAGGAACCTTAGCAAGAGTCTTTTTCTTGAGGTGTCATTACTTTCTTATTTCATGATTTGTTTTTTCCCTGCAGCTTAAATGTTTCAACAGAGCATTCGGAATTTACTGAAATAAATAGAAACATAGGAACTTCGAGAAATTCCAGCTAACTGCAGAGGGTCCTAGGACAAACGACGTAACCAGGATCCACTTATTTCTCCCTTTTGCACAGGCATACTTTAAAACGTGGTGACATACAACCTTGACCTGAGGAATACTGTCGATGAAAAAAATCTGTTAATAAAATCGTTCTAATAAATGATTTATTTCTTTATGGCACAGTAGATCAAATGAAAAGCCAAAGTATCTTCCTTTTATTTCAATGTTTTATATAAATATATATATATATATATACATGTATATATATGGATCACATGCATGCCTGGTGCCTTTGAAGGCCAGAAAAGGATGTCTGATGCCTTGGACTATTCTTTCTTTCTTTTGTGTTTTTAAAGATTTATTTATTTATTTATTTATTTATTTATTTATTTATTTGTCTTAAGGACACACTTCAGCAGAGGGCCCTCAGATCCCATTACAGATGGTTGTGAGCCACCATGTGGGTGCTGGGATTTGAACTGAAGACCTCTTGAAGAGGTGTGCTAAGGGTTAAGAACTCTTAACCACTGAGCCATCTCTCCAGCCCTTCCAGGACCGTTCTAATGGTTGTGAGCTTCAGTGTGCCTGCTGTGCACTGACTGTGGAGATTCTGGAAAAGCTGAGCCCACCAAATGACGCTTTCGATTTTGGTGTCTTCCTTTATTTCAGCCCAAAACATTAAGATGTAGTTAGTTATAATCTTCAGAACACAGATCACAGTTTGTATGCAGCATAGTTGGAGTGCCTCCCAGGGTTCTCCAGTTTAAGGAATAATCACATTGAACTCTGGATCCTATGTTGCTTTCAAGAGAATTAAAAAATTCAAAAGCACTGAGATAACAATTTCCCCCACCCATTGGCCCCCATAGATCTTTATTAACATTAGCAAATGCTTTTATTTGAAATAGTTGGCTCTAGGCCAAGTGGCCCTATTAAGCAGTGAGTCAACCTATTTTCCTTAGAGAAAAGAGTTATAATCAATTCTGGGGACACACTCTCCTGTGAAACCATCACGACTCCTGCCTAGCCCAGTAAGCTTAACCCACGTGCCATCTGTGAGCCTGTGTGAGCCTCTGAGATTGCAATACTTGCCCTGGAACTTATGAAACGGAGGTGTGTGAGTCTAAAACAAACGCACAGACAATCAGACAAAGTTAAACCCTGAGAGTTAAAATGTGACTTCAGTTTCATGAATAGGGTAGGTATAATGACAGGAGTAGGGTGACCCGAAAGGTCGAACTGAGGAGTGTGTCCTAGTTTTAGGGACTCTTCTTTTGTACAGACAGTTTCTCCCACGTCCTTCTCGTGAAACGTTCACACCCATTGATTGAGATTGTTGATACAGAAGATTGTTAGTATCATCAACATTAGAGAGCTGTAACACTCCATTAATTATCAGAGTCAGATACAAATCGAGGATTTGCAAATTAAAACAATAATACCAATAATGGTACCAAACATCAAAAGACATCAAAAGAATATCATCATAATAAAACACTTCTGTGGGGTTGTTATTTTGAGATGTCTAATGACTTAAACTCACAGATGTTTTGATATTATGTACATGTATGCAAATGATGGCTTTTCTCCATTGCATTTTAAATTGCTTATTCATTTTAAAGATTAGAAAGTAATTTTATTCTCTATTAGTTCTCTTTAAAATATTTATCTTGTAATTAATTTCTAAATAGAATTGCTTTTCTTGCATAAAATTGAGCGCTTTGTAATTAATATGAAATATGGCACTCTAGACTATGCATAATATATTAGTTTGGCAAAGGTTACCGCAGTTACAAAGCATATAGTTTTAATGACTGAGCACAATTCTCCTTTGTTGTTCAGGTAACAGATTCAGTGAAGATAAACTTCACTAGTGAATAGATTTCCTTTCTGGGATAATAGAATTTATTTTCATTCCATGAAGTTCTGTAACTTTCAGGGCCTTGAAGTCCTCAAAATCTACACAAGAAAAGAAAAGCTTATAGAACTGGAGGGACCCATGGCTCCAGCCCCATGTGTAGCAGAGGATGGCCTTGTCCAGCATCAGTAGGAAGAAAAGCCCTTGGTCCTGTGAAGGCTTCTTTCCCCAGTGGACGGGAGTGCCAGGGCGGTAAAATGGGGGTGGGTGGGTAGGAAAGGGAGCATTCTCACAGTAGCACTGGGAGGAGGAATGGGAGAGGGGGAACTGGGAAAGGGGATAACATTTGAAATGTAAAGACTGAAAATATCCAAGAAAAAAAAAAGATACCCGGATTTGCTTCTTGTGGATCAAATATTCTTTGCAGTTATTTTCATTGCCAAAATTTCATCAGCTGTCCACATTTAGACACAGAGCCTACTGAGAAGTATAGCTGTTTAAGCATCAGCTTTCTGGGAACACCCACCTCATATTTAAGGAGGGGCAATGAATTTGCCAGTCAGCACACCTCCATTTACAAGCGATCCAGCCTGTAATTACTCAGGCATTCTTCCCTTGAATCTTCACTGTGAGCTGACCAGTGCGACTCTAGTGACCTTAGAGGTCAATAGTTGTGTTGTTGTTGTTGTTGTTGTTCTTTTGGTGGTGTTGGTGTTTTCCCTCCATTCTTTTCCATAGAGAAACAAGTAAACTAAGTTGGACATGACTCACCTGTTCAAAAGGAGAAAGAAGAAAAACTTTTTTTTTCTGTAGGAAACTAGGTTGACTGTCAGAGAACACTCCTCCATTGTTGGAGGGGTTGCAGACTGCTACAACCATTCTGGAAATCAGTCTGGAGGTTCCTCAGAAAATTGGACATTGAACTGCCTGAGGATCCAGCTATACCTCTCTTGGGCATATACCCAAAAGATGCCCCAACATATAAAAAAGACACGTGCTCCACTATGTTCATTGCAGCCTTATTTATAATAGTCAGAAGCTGGAAAGAACCCAGATGCCCTTCAACAGAGGAATGGATACAGAAAATGTGGTACATCTACACAATGGAATATTACTCAGCTATCAAAAACAACGACTTTATGAAATTAAAGAGGCAAATGGTTGGAACTGGAAAATATCATCCTGAGTGAGCTAACCCAATCACAGAAAGACATACATGGTATGCACTCATTGATAAGTGGCTATTAGCCCAAATGCTTGAATTACCCTAGATGCCTAGAACAAATGAAACTCAAGACAGATGATCAAAATGTGAATGCTTCACTCCTTCTTTAAAAGGGGAACAAGAATACCCTTGGCGGGGAAGAGAGAGGCAAAGATTAAAACAGAGACTGAAGGAACACCCATTCAGAGCCTGCCCCACATGTGGCCCATACATATACAGCCACCCAATGAGACAAGGTGGATGAAGCAAAGAAGTGCAGACCGACAGGAGTCGGATGTAGATTGCTCCTGAGAGACACAGCCAGAATACAGCAAATACAGAGGCGAATGCCAGCAGCAAACCACTGAACTGAGAATAGGACCCCCGTTGAAGGAATCAGAGAAAGAACTGGGAGAGCTTGAAGGGGCTGAGACCCCATATGTACAACAATGCCAAGCAACCAGAGCTTCCAGGGACTAAGCCACTACCTAAAGACTATACATGGACTGACCCTGGACTCTGACCTCATAGGTAGCAATGAATATCCTAGTAAGAGCACCAGTGGAAGGGGAAGCCCTGGGTCCTGCTAAGACTGAACCCCAGTGAACTAGAATGTTGGGGGGAGGGCGGCAATGGGGGGAGGGGAACACCCATAAGGAAGGGGAGGGGGGAGGGGGATGTTTGTCCGGAAACCGGGAAAGGGAATAACACTCGAAATGTATATAAGAAATATTCAAGTTAATAAAAAAAAATAGGTATGACAAACTTGTGTGCTATCATATCTCAGTCATCTCCACGGAAAGCTAGCCTGGGCTGTATGGTAAGACACAGCCGTAAACTCACACAAGAAAACAAAGATAGATAAGCAACAGTTAAAGCATTACAACGGAGTTTGAAGAATATGCTTCACATATTGTCATCACTCCAGTGCTTTTGTTCCTAAGAACGGAAATGAAACCTTAGCTTCTAAGGGATGAATTGAGGATGCAGAACCTTTGAGAACTGTTTAGCTCATGGACATGAGTATTGTGAATGGCATTAGTACCTAAAGCAGGTACCTTGTCCCTTCTGTCCTATTTGTCACAGCTAGGAGATGCTGACTTTGAACTAGGAAATATTATCAATTTTGTGGATTTCCCACCCCTAGAAGAGTTCTGTTGTTTCTAAACTAGCCATTTTGTTCCACGGTATCTAGAAGGGGTAGGTAATTCGCCTGTCACGTGACTAGATGATGGAGAAAGAATACATAAAAATAAAACTATACAAAGTAAATGGGAGAATAGAGTGAAAAATGTCCACAGCAGACAAGTTCAAAATGGCAAGTTTAGAGGTGTATAACTAGGGGTTAGGCTCAGTTAAGGTCTTTGTTAAGGTCTTTAAAGCATTGTGGACTCATTCTAAAGAGTGGTAGAGCCAGTCAGTCTTACAGAGAGCCCTTCAACCCCTTTAATCCTAAAGCCTTTTAAGTCTCTTCTGAAAGGAACAACTGGAGAAAACCAACAGGATATAAATTAATTCCTAAACCTTGGGATCAGGAGCCAGAACTCCATGGAGCCAGTTACAATTGGGTGGTAGCTTCCGTTTTCTCTGAGGCATACAATAGAATGTCAGTTCAGAGCACTTTCAATGAATATTTTAGAGTAACTGGAAAGGGAAAAAGCCTCAAGGCTTAAGATATTTTTCCATTGAATCTTTGAAGTTCTTCTTGTTTACCTCTACAATGAGATACCCAGGACTTGAAATCTCCATACTTAAACAGCACCTTTCCAGCTGGACTAGTTTATTATCCAGTAAAAGTTAAGCACTGTACAATTTCTTTGTTATTATTTTTTTCTGATTTAAAGGGTAAAATGTCTGGGTGGCAAAGTTGAAAATATAATCAGGACATTTAAGAAATGTATAGTAACTTCAAAAATTCTTTTGACTTCATACGTGAGTATTGCGTTTACATGGATCATTTCCACCCCTTCCCCTGCCCCTCACAGCTCTTACCAAGTCCCCCAGTGACGATATTTAAAAATAAAATGTAGTTTCATAAATTTCTCCCAGTCTTCAACGCTCCTCCATCACCTCTTCATCTACCCCTCAGAGAAGGAAGAGCCCACATTGAGTACCACCCCACCCTAGGACATCTAGTCACAACAGGACTAGGTACATCCTCTCCTGCTGAGGCCCATCCAGGCAGTCCAGTTGGAGAAGAGCATCCAGTGGTAGGGAACAGAGTCTTAGATCTTACCAAAAGCAATCTATAGAATCAATGCAATTCCCAACAAAATTCCAACATATTTTTTTGCAGACCTTGAAAGAGTAATTCTCACCTTCCTATGGAAACCCAGAAAACCCATGATACCTAAACCAATCCTGTACAATAAAAGAACTGGGGGTATCACCATCCCTGATTTCAAGCTCTACTACAGAGCAGTAGTTAGAAGCTTCTTTCTTACAGATGCCCTTTTCTTTTCTTTTTACTCGAAAGACAAAAATCTCTTTAGTAATTCCTACTGCTTCCAACTATTCCAAAAGTTGGGAATATGCAAACTAAATTTAATTTATCTCTGTAATTATGCCAGATTTAGAGAAATTTCAAGCCTTTAGTGTCTAGATATTTGGATTCTGGGGAGAATAAAAGTTTACAGGAAATGCCCCAAAAATTCTTTGATTTATTATTATTGTAAGGCATTTGGAGACTGTTTGAGCATGGGGTACTTACAGCCGTATCAATTCTGTTGTGGTATTTTAAAATAGAAATGATAAATGTTCTTCGAGCTCTACAGCACTCCTACTGTTTAGAAGTGAGGTCATGTCTCATTAGACATCTTATCAAGAAAGCTAGAACGGTACAATTTTAAATGATGTGGCAGATATTATCCAATAGTGCCTAAGATCTTTATAAGATACTACATTAGACAAAAACGCATTGCTGTTACAACATATTCATTTCTAATATTGAAGTTCTCTAATTTCAACACATTTATTAACTTTGCTATTTTAAAAACTGTCTTAGGGTTTTATTGCTGTGGGGAGATACCATGACATGACAACTTTATGAAGGAAGACATTTAATTAAAGGTGGCTTACAGTTTAAAGGTCTAGATCATGGTAGGAAACATGGTGGCACACAGGCAGACATGATCCTAGAGAGGTAGCTGAGAGTTCTTAATCCAGATCTGCTGGCATCCACAAATACAAGAGAGCCACCAGGCCTGGAGCAACCTAGAAACTCTTAGCAACTTACCTGTCTCTCGAGAGAATTAGTTTTCTACCTTCTCGGTGAGCCCTCTAAGCATTTCTCCATACGACTATACTTCTTTTTATACGTTTTACCACCACTTACATTCCCACACCGAGGACCAATGTCCAGCAAAGGAAATAGGGAGTAAGTCACCTCAAAACCTTAGCCTGTTCCCAAAGATAGATCTGATGCTCTTTCAGTATTTCTCAGGGCAAAATTGGGCTCCACCAAAGGTAAAAGGATTCGCAAATTTCAGAATGGATCTTGAGTTAGAACCAAGTGTTGACTGTACTCAGGTCTTTCATACCTTTTAAAATTGTATCTCTCTGGGTCATAATCTTAGAGGAATGGGCACATGACACGTTAGTTGATTATTAGACAGGAAAAGTAGAATGCTCTGGAAATATTTTACTTCCATCCTTAATTTAAATTATGTATTGCTCAGTATTATGATTTTTAAGTTACCTTGGGAACATATGTATTTAGCGGACCTGATATCACAACTGAATTTACATGTTGTTCTGAAAAGGTAGTAGACACTAAGAGGGCCAGAGGAGGCAAACAAGACAAAAGCTAAGAAGTCTAAGATGGTCTGTTGTTACTGCTGTAATTGAATTCACAGATCAAAGGAAGTGTTACTGGGGAAGGAATTACAGGCATCTTCCAAACCAACACTAATAAGTAAGCCCTTACCAGATAGGTGTGTCCTTATAAGCATTTAACAAATTTTCACAGGAATCATTTGAAATTTGGCTGATGAAATACTTCAAGAAGGTAATTGATGCAGTCTCTTTATACCTGAATTAACTTCATATTTGTTTTCCTCACCATAAGAGTACATCCCTTCTGAAGATGAAAAGCAAGAAAATATCACAGTAGTCTGAAGGCAGAAATCAAAAGGAAATAAATTCAATGTCCTAGAGTACATTAATTAATTTTTATTTTGATAGCTTTTGCTGCCAGTCATGTAATTTATGACCTAAGCTAATTATCAGGAAAAACTATCAGCTTCAAAACCTTGCTGGTGATCACATTTCAGGACTGTGTTTTTTCCTTTGAAGAAATTAGAGAGTTTTATAAATTTATCCTGGTCTACAAAATGTAGAAACTTTGTATGCAGAACACAATAAATATAGTAAGTAACAGAGGCCACAAAATTAGTTAAATGAGTAAAGCAAACGTGGCCAAATAATAGCAAGTCCCAGTTAGATGAACACAATTTACCTACTACTAGAGAAATGTAATAAAAATATAAGGTCATTTGCATGTGAATTTTAAAATATGTCATTTTACAATATTTTACCTGCTGGCTATTCCACAGAGACAATCTGTAATGTTAATAAAACATATGATACCATAGTTTATTATATACTATTCTTGAAGAGAAATAATAGAAAATTAAATAATAATGCAGCACAAGATTGAATGTCAGTACTTTTCTGATACTGCGCATTTGTATCATTACTGCCCGTCAAGTTTTTATAAAATAGCTTTGAAAACATTCTAAGAATTAAATTAAGCAAGTAGTTTATAGTGAAGTTATATGTGATTTTACCCCTTATGTTTTATATTTTGCATGGATTCTATACTTACTGTGTTTTATTTTAAAAAAAATGCTCCCATTAATGTCCAGTGGGCCACTGGACTCAAAATTAATTCTATGCTGTGGCAATTGGTGATGTGTCGATATTACAACTTCAATTTTCATTTGCTTTGAGATGTAGGATCAATGAAGAGTTTGAAGCAAGGAAGTGGCAATACCTGTCTTTGGTTTATAGACTCGTGGAATAGATTTTTCACGAAGCCTTCATGCCTATGTGCATAGGCATATATACCTCATGACTCAAATAGGCAGTAGCGAAAGCCATGAGGTAGATAGTTAAGAACCTAGATAAAATGGAGACATGTGTCAGGGTGACCTCACAGGACTACCTGCCCTTTGGGTTCATCTGTAAGTGTGTGTATGCCTCTCGCCCTTTGAAGGTAGAATCAAGTACTATCTCTCTGACATGTTATCAAGAAAATTTAATGCTACTTTTTGTAGGGATTCTGAACACTGAGATATATATATGGTACCAGGTATGAAATAATTCTCCCTTTGAACATTTACTCATGGTTGTTTCTTCTCCACAGTGCCCTCCAGTACTATTTGGAATAGTCTAGAATAATCTCGATATGTCCATATCATGTCTCTTCCTTTTCTTGCTCACTCTGGAGTTAATAGGTGTTTTCTGGCTGCCGGTCTGTCCTATTTCCATCTGTCTTGCCTCGCAGAAAGCCCCCATAGCCGTTCACATCTAAGTCTTCAGGCCACTGTACTCCCTGTTGCAGTTCACAACATCAATCCAAAAAAGAAAAACAGATACCAATTCCTGGATTTTGTAATAAACTTGTTAGCCTAGAAGCAAAAGAGATTTTTCTTTTAACTCATACGTTTTGGAGCCTTGACACTTATAAAAATGCAATGGTTGTTTCTTGAGTCTCGCATTTTAAAAATGGGGTCATGGAAATCCGAATAGAGATGTCTGGCCTACTTTTAATTAGGCCTTTTCTTTTAATATAACCTTTATTAAGGGGACTTGATTTCCATGGGGAGAAAATTATGAGCTATATGAAATAAATTGCAATTATGAGAGATTCTAACGTTAATACGAGGGGCCTTGTCCAAAGAAATTTTGAGCATGGTTTTATGACATACTATCTCGAGTGTATTTTTTAATAATTTTTAATAAAACTGGAGCCGAGTTCAAGATAGAAATCCAATTTAATTTTAAAATTCTTGCTGTTTAGCTTGCCATATACATCTGATCCCTAAAAAGAAGATGATACTTTGTCATACTTAAAAGTGTAAGACGTGTGGAGCCAAGGGGAGATCTTCCTTCAGCACTCCAAAATCACAGGGAGGTTGAGGGACAGGATGGAAATAGTTGAAGTCAAGGAGGCTGTACTTTTCCTCTTTCCTCGGCCAATCCCAAACGTTGGCAGCATTCACCTTCAGGAAAAGACTCAGTAGAAACTGGACAGAGCCAGCCATCCTTCAGCGTGTGCTGTGTCCATGGGAAAAGTTGTGTTTTCGTAAAACCCATCAGTTAGGCGCAGCGCACACCGACGGGCAGTTTCCAATAAACAACTTCAGGGCTTTGCTGAAAAATAAGTTAAGGAAGCTCTAACATTAAGAATTTAAATACAGTGGGAAAATGATGAAAAATGGCAAATATTCAAAGAATAAGATGATAGATCAAAGACTATGAATTGCTATCCCAATTAAAATCAAAGTACCCATTGCGTTGATGAAACAAAGCGTTTTGTGTTTTCCTTGAGGAGTTGGAGCAGAAGGAAGATCTGTTGGCAAGTCAAAATATGGGAGCCCAAATAAAAGTACAATCTATCAAGTTACGATGCAAAATTAAAGTTAGAGGGAAAAAGCCACAGTAAGACATGGAGTTGGAAAGGCAAGATTTAAGTGAAGTTTCCTTTTGCCTGTCTATAAGCATTGAAGGAGGGACCCCTTTGAAATGTGAAGGTGACCAGACCGACCCAGAGAATAAATAACACTAACCCAGCAGGTGCGCTTATGAAACCTGTGCACTTCGCCTGCTGTTGGGGATCAGGGTGTAATAAGAGAAACATGGAGATGGTGAGTTAAGGAAAAAGAGTAAAAATAATGTTGCCCTGGGCCTCTCAGTGGTGGAAAAATGAATTTTAAAGAGCACACTGCTCCAATAGACACAAAGGTGAACATTATCATCAGGAATCGTGAGGAGTGAGAGGAGCCTTTGGATGGTAATTTTGGAGACTGTAAGACAAGTCTTGTCAGCGTCACTGTAGACCATCCAGTAAGTGCTAGTAACTAAGACATCTCCTGTTAATACAAACTCAGATCCTGAAACGATCCACAAGACCCAGTGTGTAAAAAGTATTAAAATAGGAAAACACAAAAATCAGAAAATAGAACACATCCTTAAAAATGAGGAATGGAATGCAGGGTGTAAGTAACAAAATCTGACCCCAGTACCCACACTGTAAACTGTAGAGCGGGCATGTAATTATTAATTTCCAAGGTGAAAGACATCATACCGAAACTTTCCAGTTAAACAAAATAAACAACAATAAGTGAAAAGCAGGCAGCTCATAAATGACAAGGGCGCCCTGAAACCTTCATGCTACTCTATAAGCAGTCAGCCAGTGGAAACCAAAGTGATTTTCACCCTGTCTCCTGATTCCCACTAATCAATCAACCTAGCTTGAAGATTAACTGAAGAGAATTCCTGGTATGAAAAAGCCCAAAAGTTGGTCAAGTCCTTATTCTCAAGAAGCAGGTAGGGATGAGCAGGGAAATGAAGTAGACACTACTGAAGAGCATACGCGGTCCAGAAATACACAGTCAGAGGAGGTAAGGATTTTGTAGATTCTCACATGGTAATATGTGTCAGATGAGAAATGTGCAGTCCAGAAACTTCCCGCATAAAGGGTCACTCTAAGAGCACTAAACAAACAAACTGCAGGTAGAATAGCATGCCTCCTCCCAATGTGGCAAAAGTCCACACTTGCCGGGCAGCTTCACAAATACATGTGCTCTGATTTTATGTAAAATAGAGCAAATGCAGAACTGCTCCATTACTTATGTGCTGATTCCATGTGTTCATTCATATGGAATTTCTTCATAGCAGTGGATATTCCTATGGGCCTGGCTGCAGGCCTTCCTCCTCTCTGCCTGCCTTTCTGTCTCTCTGTCTCTTGCTCCTTCTCTGTCTGTCTGTCTGTCTGTCTCTGTATAACCTAATAGCCTGTGAGCCATTAGAGTTTAGAGACTTCATTTAAATATCCCTATATCTCCAGTGTCTAGGACATATATCACACCGTGCTAGACTTTTAACATTTAGCTACATTCTTCAAGGACTATTTTAGAACATCTCTCAGTCTTACTTGACTTCACAAAGTATGTTCTGGAATGTTTATATTTCACTTTATAGTCTTGAAGCAAACTACAATATTTTAACTGATTTAATGAAGCAGAATTCATGTTACTTGGGTCACTCAAAGGTGCGACTGTCAGCTTTATGTGTCAGATATAGATCACATATATATATATATATATATATATATGCACACACACATACACACATGTTTTCAATAGCAAATAAATACACTGTGGTTTAAATTGAACTCTTTACGTGTAACAATACTGGACTCTTGTTTTCTCTGAGCTAAAAGAATAAGCAAATGAAATGAAACGGCTTTAATATTTTTATTATATTGCAGATTTGATAAGAGACTGTGACTTCACTCCACATGCCTCTTTGTAATTAGGTTGATTATTGAGTATTACTTCAAACGTCAAAAATCTCTATGGGACAGCTAGAGTTCCTCAGATAACTAGTTTCATTCACGACGTTATCTTTTCCCTCATACTTGAATTTTTGTTGAGAAGTAGAGAACAAGGCAGTAACATGTGCTCCAGATATCCCCTGTCCTAAATGCTATGACATTTTCTTACCCTTAAGTCTCTATATAACTAAGATAATTAATTCCCTTGATATTTTTCAGTCATGTGCTCTAGTGTATGGCCACGGAAATCCTTGTATGTTTCTGTGTTTATTTTCATTCAAGGGCCTCTCTTCAGTTCTTTTCTAAATAACTTCCATTCAGAAGAAATGTACAGCCTAAGTGTCATGCAAAATGATATGTTACATGTAAGTATAGCTACATTTAAAGACCTTTCAAATTATTTTCTATTCTTAGTATTATGTCTTCATTCTTTCATCACAATATTTTATTTGTTTACTCATTCTTTCTGTGTGTATGCTCATGTATGTATGTGATAAAGAGAAGGGGAGTATATTAATTTAGTTGAGTAATTCCTAGTCTTATTGTTGCCATTGGACAATCAAGAAAATTAACTGCTTTCCTGTCTGAGGTTGTATTCAACTCTAAATATCCTTTTTAATGAAAGATAATATGAGAAAATAGCTTAAATAATGAAAATTATTTAAGACAAAGACTTTTAAAATGTAGGCATTTAAAATGAAATTCTCAGTAATATTTGTATTTTTAGTCATTAGCTTATTTCAGTCTGTAAAACACCTTTCCTCTATTTTCCAATGCTTTAATTTTAAGGAATTGATTTTGTCCGTTATTTCCCTGCAGAGAACAGACAGACAATTTAGTTTTCTTCTCAAACATGTACTACGTTATTGCTCACAAGTTTTTCTATTCCGGGACCGGCTGCCTCTGGTTTATGATGTACAAATCCCAGGGTTCTGATAAATCCTATTCCAGGAGGGGGGAAGGTGTTTATGAACTGTGTGTTACTGAAGGACAAGGCGGCTCTTCTGACTTCTTATTTTAATTTTTAAACTTTAATGGGGATGATGATCTTAACATTTTTTACAGAATTCATGTCTTGTGCTGTAACTCTCAAAATTTTCTCCTCCATTACCCACATGCTTGCACTGTTGAGCAGAGTAACACACACACACACACACACACACACACACACACACACACACATTTTATTGATTCTTTGTGAATTTGACATCATGCACCCCAATCTTACCTCTCCCTGTCTCTCCATATCTGCCCTCAGCCCTTACAAATTCCCCCTAAAATTCAAAAGAAAGGTTAAAACATAATAAAATAAAACTGAACAAAACAAGCAAACACATATATCTCCTTATGTAGTGTGTCACCGGATGCCCCACAGTAAACCCTTTGTTGCAATGAGTCATCGGTCCGATTCGAGGCCTGTGGCTTCTTCTTCACTGCCCATACTGGATCCTCTCTGGGACTCCTCTCAGATAGTTTGCCGTTGCCCTGTGTCACTGAGACATTCTTACATTTGGAACCTTTGTGGGGCTGTGCCTATGAGTGGATCAATATAAAGATTCCAGGAACTGATTTCTGTCCAGAGAAGAGCATGGTTTATAAGTAAGGCCTCAATATATCAGTGATTTTGATTTCCTAATAGTACCCATGAAATCCAAGTGTATTAGGTCCCAACTTTTTCTCATTGCAATGGTCAAAATATGTCTGACCCTTGAGTTGTCATCCTATGTAAGTGTGCACGCTAGTTTATGCCAGTTTGGCACAAACCGTAGTCACTGGTAACGTTGTCCTGTGCACAGACCTGTGTGTTTCCTGTCTTCTTCATTAACGACTGTTCTGGGAGTGTGTCTCTCCTCTGCAGATATGGTTCTGGGTTTTATAAAGAAACAAGTCATGAAGTCTTTAAAAGTAACTTGAGCATGCCTATAAGCAATTTTTCTCTGCTTCACCTCCTGCCTCTGGGTTCTCACCTTTAAGTTTCTGACTTACCCTCCATACTGTGAAGTTGTAAGATAAATTAACCCTTCCTTCCTCAAGATGCTTTTGATTACATTTTATCACACCTCAGACAAGGTACCAAGCACAACAGTGTAGAGGCAAGGGACAATAATCTTCTTAGTAGTTGAAATACATTTGTGCCCATTTTCATAAAAAAATAAATAAATAAATAAGTTAATTGGTGAATGAACTATTATTTCTTCAGAGACCTCGGGGACCTTAGAGAATCCATTCTGGTGAAGTGCGTGCATCAGAAGGCCCATTGCCTCTCAATAAATGGACTCTGACCTCTGAAATTTCAAATCAGATGCATAACCACCGTTTTACATGACAACAGATCAAACTGGAAGCTAATTTGAAGTCTCAGTTTTTCCATTAAACTATTTATGGTTGTATAATTGTCCTTTATGTTACGGTGTGATGATAAATGCTTTTCTTTTTTCACTCAAGGCCATGTGCATAAAGGTTCTAGCCAGAAACTTAGGGCATCCACAAAGAGGCTGTTGGTAAGTTTAAGGAGGGACCCATTTGCCCTGATTGTGATCCAGTGGCCAGTAGGTAAACAGCAGTAGAGCAAATGGAGAGCAGCTTGGGGAAAACTCAGGCTTTTAAATGGGAGAGGAAATGAAGTAGGGTAGCTTCAGCAAAGGCACTGATGAGCCTGGAGTCCTGCTCACATTTACATGAGTATGGGGTCATCCATTGGAGCAAGAGAAGCCTACCAGGGCACACCTTCAAAAATGATTTTCTCAATCTCCTTAAATAGCTCTCATGGGCTCATAGCTCTCCAGTATGGGGCTCAGCCTTGATATTATCTCAGCTGATGATGCCAGGACTTTGACTGGCTTAATCTTGTACAAACAGACAGGACCACCATGATTTCAAGAGTGTGGACACCACATTACATCCAGAGGAGCGCATTTCTCAGCGCTTCCCTCTGTCCTTGGCTCTCACATTCCCCCTGCCTGCTCTTTGGTGATGTTCTCTGAGCCTTGGTGGGGTTGGGAGTGTGGGGTTGGTGTACATTGGTAAAGATGTCTCATTTAGAGCTGTGTGTCACTGTGTAAATGATCGAAATTTGCCAGTAACCTAATTAACTTATAGTTTTTAAAAAGAAGAGAAAGTAGTAATATATGCGTAATGCCACGAGATGTGTAAACACCCTAAACTCCTGATGGAATTGTCCAGCTGGCTACTTCTAATATGAAGCTAGGAGAGGGACCCCAGACATTCAGGGCAGACTTGAGAGCAGAGCTGAGCAGTGCAGACCAAGGGTCCAGTGTGTGTGGTAGGGCAGAAGTTACCAGAGTGACCTTTCAGTGGCTTTCAAAACCAGTCTGTGGTGAATGTCAATCACGATTACAAATGTGGGCACATGTCTTTATGAATTTCTAGGATTATTAAAAATCTCCTTACTAGTAGCTAAACATGCATGTGTCGGATAGAAAAGGAACCGGGTCATTCTGAAAGTCCTTGAGGTGTGTGCTCTTGGTCTTTCTACGCTCCACTACTGAGCATGTGGATGAAGTGTATTTTTTTTTTTATCAAGACTCTGTGAAGTGTAGTTAGAGCAACAAATACATTATTCTGAAAACTGAAATCAGAAAAATCAGAAATTACTTTTTTTCCCAAACAAAAATTCACCCCTAATGTTTCTAACTCTGTCATGAGCAGCGTGCCTTCCTCTTCTTAATACGTTTAGCTTTCTTGAGCGTGAACGTTACAACTGCTATGTGAGGATCACCCCACAAACCAGGCTCTCTTTAGAAACTCAGGCTGGTCCCTGTCTTTTGTGTCTCTACTCGTGGGCTTGTCTGAGCGCGCAATGAAACCCTTGTTCCTTTCTTGGCGGAAAGAGGCAGAGCTGGCCTCACGGGAAGTGAGTGGGAGGCAACCTCTTCTTCCCTCCCATCTGGAGTTAGGGCGTGCAGTTTCCTAAAGAAAGGACTCACCACAGAATTTACTTAGCGAGTTTCAGGAAGCCCACTTCGGTGCTAACTGCAACTCTGTGTATCTTTCCCTAAAAGGCTTGGAAACACAATGAACTTTTGTTTAGTTCGTGTGCTTCCGAATACAGTCTGCAATATATTCCAGGGTTCTAAGGCTCCTCCTCTCGAAAGATTAAGTCAACGACAACGATCCTTCCTTCCTTGTGTGTGATGTGGATGCTTGCCATGGTTCCGCCATCCTCATGTAAATTCCAGTATAACTTAGAGCTACAATAAAACAATGAGCTGGGGGAGATGGCTCAGTGGTTAGGAACACAGGCTGCTCTTCCAGGGGACTGGAGTTCAACTTCTGGACTTCATGTCAGGGAGCTCATGGTAGCCTGTAACTCCCAGGCTCTCAGGGATCTCTCGCTTTAGTCTCAACCTCTCAGCCACCTGCAGCTCCATGCACATACTCATATGCAACAGACACACCCATATACATGTAAGTTAATAAAAGTTCATCTTGAAAACTAAGGAGAAATGTTTACATTTCCAACCCTTCAACAATTCTATTATTTTTCCATGAAGGGTATGGAAAGCACAGACTTTTGACTTAAAGCCCTGAGTTTGATTTGGTTCCATGGTTTAGTATTTTATTTTCTTATTGATTTCACAGAGATCAAAACTGTGGTTTCAATTGTCCAGTGAAAGGGAGGGGGTCTAAACAGTTTTTAAGTGCTCATATTATTTTTGTAAATAACGGCAATGTTTTCTCAGATAGCTAGATGCTTTTAACAGCAATGCCACTTTCATCGACACCTATAACCATAATAAATGTCTTCTATGGACTGTCGTTCATAGGTCTTAGATAAATAAATAAATAAATGAAGAAAGGAAGAAAGAAAGAAAGAAAGAAAGAAAGAAAGAAAGAAAGAAAGAAAGCAAGCAGGCTATATTTATCCATTTTAGTCTTTAAGCAATCTGTTGGCTATCTGAATCAATCATAGCAAATATCAATGCTCTGCAGGGTACATGACTTTTCCTTAACTGAATTGTATTAACCACTGTGGTAGATTTCTCAGTGTGTTTTTCTCTTCTCTACAAATGGCTGCGGACTTTGTAAGAGTGCAAAGTCACATCCGCACGGTCGTATAACAGCCATGAAACAAAGACCAGGCATTTGCTTGATTGACAGATGACTGTTCAGTGCCTGGATTTCACCCTTCCTCTGGGGATTTTAAATTTGATGTGGCTGTCAGAAGTAGCAATGTGTACCTGGCGTCTGGGCTTCTATGACACTAAGCAGCTCATTTAGCACTGACAGTGTATTTAAAGTTAGGAAGCATTATGCAACCACTGGAACATATCATATTTAAATGCATTCATTCTTTCATTGCCACTGGCTTGCCCTTCAACGTCTGAAAGGATGGGAGTGGTGAAAATACAAACCTTGTTTAGTTTACACTTTCCTACTGCTAAAACCTATTTTCAGAGAATGACCATCAGATCCTGAATTGTTTCATTCTGTAGTGCCAACTACAGTGTGTGTTAATAGTGACCGGAGTTTTGATGATATTGTAACTATTTATCAAAGTGACACTTACTTTTTCTTCTCTACCTATATAGAATAGAAGCCATGCTACCTAGCACCTATCTACACAGATATGTAAACTTAAGTTTCATTAACGATTGCTACCCTAGTTGGTCATAAATTCCAAAAGTACACTGTTTTTTCCTAAAAACATTCTAAGGAATTCACTAAAAGGCACAAAATCATGTTTTACAGAGTCAGTATCTTGCTGTCTTGCCCAATCTGGGCTTAATATACTTGGCACAGTGGCCCTTTGCCTCACCCCGCTGAGTTTTTCAGGCTGCATGTGCATCCCTACTCCTCTGGCTAGAGGCTTTTAATTCACAAAATATTGCTAGTGAATGAAATATGAAATATAAACCAGTTATCTAATGTATGCTGTTGTGTAGATTTAAATTTAGATTTATATACAAATACTATCTTATAGTATGTGCTCTATTTATACTACATTGTAATTATTTACATAAATATTTAATATTTATAACTAAAACCAATGTCAAATATGTTCACAAGAAAAGCTGTAGAGGGGTGATTAAAAAAATCAAAACATTGGGTAACTATGCAAGATCTCCTTAAATCAGTTTTACATCCCATTAATGCTGATACCATTTAAAGTGTTGTTTACATATGGCACTGCTACTCTGATTATTACATAAAAAGTTAGTTTTGTGTTTAAAGGAACAGTTCTTCATTCTCCCATTTTGTAATTTTACTAGGGACTGGCACTAAAGTCCAATGGTATAGCAGGCTCCTATGCTGAACCAACAAAATCTGTTCATCTCAAAGCGTGCTTCATTTTCAACTCTTGCCATTTTAATTTTCCTATTTCAGGATGAGCAATATTCATTAAATATTCCATGTGTACTACTGTCTTTGTACCATGGTTTGAAAAATAAAGAATAATATTACAAGGGTTTCCTAAACCTGTTGTCTAGATACACCTATGCCCTGGAAATCCATGCACGGCAGCAATGTTCCTCATCAGATGCTGAAGGGAGAGCGGAAAGAGGCCTGTGCATGCTTCACAGTGGGTGTTTGAAAGCACCATGGTCTTCTGAAGGCTCAGAGGCACCCGCTCTGTTGTGTTATACTGTGATTTTGAAATTGATTGAATTTTGAAACTCAATATCATTTTTTTAAGTTTGCCTTTTGACTCTCCATTCTATTTAGAGACTTTGGGAAAAAAATTTTTTGCCTTCAGTGCAGGGTTTGTTAAGGAGAAAGGAAAGTGCTAAATATTAGTGCAGAGAGAGCCTCCCTGAAACATGTCGGCAGTGAAACAATGTAATCACACAGGCATTTAAAACCACATACTTTGTAACCATGAACAAATAAAGCCAGGCAGGAGGCTTTGGCAACTTTATTCAACTTTCTAAAATCAACTTAAAGAAACGTAGATGCTAAATATTTATATTATTCGGTTCCAAAGGTATGATAAGTGAGTGACAGGACAGCAATAAGTTTTAGGGAGATTGAAGTCAGATTTTAAAAGTGTATTCTCTTTGTGCATCCAGTGGATGGTTTTCATCTGTTTGTCCCTGTGATCTCAACTGTGGGTTTTAAACTTAAAAGTTTTAACTGCAATAGTGGCTGTGAAGGCAGCCATTTGTAGAGTCACCTACTAAGGTGTGATTTCCAACGAGGGACGTGAACCTCGCCTGGCTCTGACTGTTGATGGTCTTCATGCTTTGAAAAGCTCTTACTACAACTCTGGAACTTTCCTAAGATAAACGAGTTTACTGCCATTATGGCAGTATTTTCCTTGTCCACATCACTAATGGCTCATAAAGGATTTCAGTTACTTTAGCTTAAGTAATATAAGCCATATTTTTATTTTTAACATCTTTTCTGTTGTGTATATCAGTCGTGTTTTTTCACACATATTTATATCGATGAATTACCAAAACAAAATTGTCATCCAAACTTATCATAGCAGGGACTAGATGTTCTATACTAATTGACAAATTAGATGCACATTAATCACCAGGAACACATGGCATCTACCCCCAAATTTGGAAAGCACTCAAAAGTGTCATTTGTGAATTGGGAATTGCCTAACAAAACGGACAGGTTTTTTTTTTCCCCTTCTTTCTTTTCAGCAGGCAGGAGGCCAGGGCTCCGGTGAACTAACTTACTGTTATAAGAAAACACAAAGATTGTGAACATCATTCCCTTTAGCAAGCTGGGCAGTAAGACAAAGGGCACTTTAGAACTACCATTTTCCGGGATAACAGAAACCTAGAAATAATCAGCTTCTTATCTACCTCAACTCTGTCTGCTGAGATCTAGCTTCCTTCCAGAGCCTGAGTGGTGCTGAGGCATTGGGATGGAAGTGGGTTGAGGAAATGTGTGAAGGAGACTAAGCCATCCTGTTTTGAGGTCCTCTGCCCGCACACACAGATGTTTGCTGAAATATCCACCATCCCATATGGCCCCGACTTATTTTTTTTTTCCCTGCCGGTTCCCTTAGATACGTGCTGTATTCCCTCAGTTTAACCCAGAAGTTTCTTGCTCTCTCCCAGTTTAAGGTTGGTAATCATTTTGTTGGTTTTAGTCCATAACGGGCTGCAAGGGTACTGTGAGATTTCTGAACTCCCAGCAGTGACATCCCCACCTTCCCCATATCTTTAGATTGTCGCTTCCCTACAATCTTGCTCTTGACATCAGGCCTTCTTGTCTTTGGAGAAAGCTTCAGTTTCTGTGAGCCTCGTCTATCCAAACATTGATATCCATCCATCATCATTGATATCATCATTGAATCTATCTCTGCCTTGCAGTCCTGTCTGTGTCCCTACGTGGCTTCAAGTAATTGGGCAAGAAAGCAATTTATTCTACTGCGTGAAGTCCTCTTATTAACCTTATAAACTTTATTGTAAAACGCTTGCAAGTGAATGAAAATATCACGCATCAAAGTTAACCAGGCCCAGTCTATACAACTCAGTGAACTTCTGTACAGTTAGAAGGGCCACTCAGAATGGAAGCTGTGAAGCTTCATGTTACATTTTACACTCACTGATTGAAGAGTGTAGTTCTTTAGTCAAGAAAATTACCTTTTATCTTCATATTATAGGAGGTCGAACTATAGTTGGCTTTTTCTATGAACCCTCTCATTAAGAAGCACGTGGCAACCCAAGATTTCATTGTTAATTAAAGGATTTCACCCTTTCCTGAACATTGATCCCATTGTGCAGAGTAGCACTTCTTACTCTTCTGAGAATTGTCACCTGTGTGGTTGGGTCAGATCAGAGAACAAAGAGACTCTGGGGAAGCACAGAGAATCCTTAGAGGATACTGTGAAGAACTGCGTGGGATGAATCAAACCTGATGTGAAAATGTTTAGTCTCGGTTTTATACTACCAAATCTGACATCTCATATTTCTGTTTAAGAAATTTTAGACTACCTTTTGATGCTCTGTTGTTTTTACACTAACTTGACAAAGGGCAATTTCTTAAATGGTGGCGTTGATTTCGACGGACCTGTTTCTTTATTTGACACTGAGGTAGACCTCTTAAATAAGCCACTTGAAAAGACAGGAAACCTAAACATGGCTTGATTGTGGTCTTGGTCACACATAACCTTTATGCTATTAGTCTGCACAGGCGATGACTGGCATTTTATCTGAGCAGATATGGTCTCAGTCTCTCTGTCTCTCTCTCTGTCTCTCTCTCTCTGTCTCTCTCTCTGTCTCTTTCTCTCTGTCTCTTTCTCTCTGTCTCTTTCTCTCTCTTTCTCTCTCTCTGTCTCTCTCTGTCTCTCTCTCTGTCTCTCTCTCTGTCTCTCTCTGTCTGTCTCTCTGTCTCTCTGTCTCTGTCTCTCTGTCTCTGTCTCTCTCTGTCTCTGTCTCTCTCTCTCTCTGTCTCTCTCTCTCTCTCTCTCTCTCTCTCTCTCTCTCTCTCTCTCTGTGTGTGTGTGTGTGTGTGTGTGTGTGTGAGTGTGTGTGTTAAGGCCGTTATGACAACCACGCAGTATTGTCCTATGTATGGTTTGGCCCGTATTTCCTGTCAATGGAGCAGAATGATCCATTTAACTCAGCCCTGAAAGATCATGTTCACTTTCTAGAATGGATCGCCAACATGTTTCAGTTAGGAACATAAACATTTTTAAAAAGAAACCAATGTGAAAGGACCATAAATTGTTAGTTTTAAAACAAACAAACAAACAAACAAACAAACATAAAACCTTTTAAATCTCACAAGAATTAGATTGAGTTTTTTTGTTTGTTTGTTTTATTTGTTTTTGTTTTCCATTCCCACATAAACAGGTGATACATGGATAGGACTGGCTCTTTCTCCATTTTATACACTTTATTTTATTTATTTGGGTGATTTACATGGCGTCACTCTCCGTTCTCACACTTCATAGTTATTTCAGCTTCTATCATAGGATACCTACCAGGTGATTGACCTCAATGTGCAACTGTCCTCCAGTGAGTTAATAAAACAAATTTAATGAATGAAAGAAAGGAAAGTTATTGATAATGAGGCAGAGATATACTCTAAAAGATGATTCTAGGAATGCAAGCAGAAGAGGCCATTATTTCAGATTATTCTTCGAGTATGGTCATCTAAGCCAACAGTGGTGTGTTCCTTCTTGCACTTCTGTTAAGCAAGTGAGAAGATGGATGCAGGTCACAGATCATAGGGGCATTACAGGTGCTACACACCAAATCTAATGACTCTTGTAGTCACTGATAAGCGGATATTAGTTCAAAAGCTCAGAATACCCACGATACAACCCACAAACAATATGGAGCCTAAGAAGAAGAAAGACCAAAATGTGGATGCTTCAATCCTACATAGAAGGGGAAACAAAATAATCACAGGAGCTAGAGAGAGGGACCTGGGAGGGAGAGAGAAGGGGGAGGAGAAAGGGGGCAGGAACAGATATGGATAGGAGAGAAGTACAGAGGGTCAGGAAACTGAATAGAAACATGTAGAAGTGGGGGATGGTGAACTGGCGGTTGCCACTAGAAAGTGCCAGATTCCAGAGGAGCAAGCGGCACCCAGTACCCAACAGTGATGACTTTAGCTGAAATACCCAACAAAGGGGAGAACCTGTAGAGACCATCTCCAGTAGATAGGCACGGCGCCCAGTTTAGGGGTGGGGCCACCTACTCATCTCAAAGTTTTTAACCCAGGAATATTCCTGTCCAAAGGAAAGACAGGAATGAACACTGGAACAGAGACTAAAGGATAGGTTATCCGGAGATTGTCCCACCTCGGGATCCATCCCATCTGCAGACACCAAATCCACACATTGTTGCTGATGCCAAGAAGTGCTTGTTGATACCTGGGTGTGGCTATCCTCTGAGAACATCTGCCAGCACCTGCCCAATACCCAGAGCAATGCAGATACTCAGCGGCAACCACTGGACTGAGCTAGGGACCCCAATGGAAGAGCTAGGGGAAGGACTGCAGGAGCAGAAGGAGATTGCAACCCTGTAAGAAGAACAACATCAACTAGCCAGACTACCCACAGCTCCCAGGGACTAAACCACCCGAAGAGTATACATGGAGGGATCCAGGGATCCAGACACATGTGTAGTAGAGGATGGCTTTATCTGGCATTAATAGGAGGGCAGGCCCTTGATCCTGTAGAGCTTTGATGCCCCAGTGTAGGCAGAGGCTAGTGCAGTGAGGTGGGAATGGGTGGGTAGGTGGGGGAGCACCCTCATAGAGGCAATGGAGAGGGGGAGAGTAGGGATGAGATGGGGGATTTGTGGAGAGGAAACTGGGAAGGGGGATATCATTTGAAATGTAAGTGAATGAAATAATTAAAAAAAACTGAAGGTTCAAGATTTTTTTTTCTTTTTTATTTATTTATTTATTTATTTTTTTTATTAACTTGAATATTTCTTATATACATTTCGAGTGTTATTCCCTTTCCCGGTTTCCGGGCAAACATCCCCTTCCCTCCCCCCCTTCCTCAGGTTCAAGATTTTTAACAAGTGCATCTAAGCACAGGTTTTACCTGTGTAGTCATTTTCAGGTGATTCTGATTTATATCTAGAGTTCACTTTATATCTATATAGAAACCTCGAGCTTTTCTGTAATCTTTAGCCAGAGAAAAATTGAATGATCATTAAGACATTGTTTTTTTTAAAGCAATCACTATTTATAACAGAATCACTTTCTTAATGTTTTTTGTATTTTGAATACCAACTCTTCAATTGTCTAACAGTATTAATGGACACAGGCTTTCTTCATAACGACAATTAGGGAAACTTATTCTGTGAGTAAGCACTTTACAATTTGCAGATTTTTCAGACCCGTAAGTCTGACCAGACTGGCATTTCTATTTGTGTAAATTACTGTTATTGTGCCAGAGAAAAAGACAGCTTTGTAAATGAGGGAGATCTGAAGAAACAAATCTGAGTCTTTTGTTCCTGAAAATTTTCAGAGATCAATATTTCAAAGAACTTGTATAAAACTAGCTAAGTTCTTGTGATGTAGTGACTTACTTTGAATGCTTGCGAAGGAGTCTGTAGTTTAGCTAACAAAAGTTTTAGTATTGAGAAATGGCTTTATAGATCTCTAAATACATCCTTCTGTTGTTCAGGGTGCTAGATGGACCACATTCATTTCTGCCTGGACAATCTCTTCCTTCAATAGTCTAAGGAGTCTTGGGATTGAAGGGAGTCTTTTACTTGATCCAAATTAGATTAGAGAGTTGTTAGCACAACCACATGAAGGATAGAAATCCCCAGAGCTACAGGAAATGTGGAGAGGGTTATAGTGAGTGCAGATGGTAAGACTTCAGCCAGAACATGTCCACAGGCCAATAGCCAAAGGGTGTCCATCATTGTCAGCCACACTCTGGTACTCCTGCTCTGACCTCAGCATTACCATCCTTCCAAGAGATGGTGGTGGTCTGTACTAATAGAAGACTATTAATAGAGTTTTCCTTGCCCAAGGGCAATGGGGGCCATGATTCCAACAAAGGTCAGTGTTTAGTACTGGTAAATATGGTTTGCCTCCTGTTCTTAAAGTCATGTGACTCCAATTGTTTCGTTTCCACGGAATACTGAGGTTGTCTATTAATTAGTTTTAGGGAAATTATCCATGGACACACTCAGAAACAAAACAGGAACTTGAGGATATCTATTAATCAGTTTTAGGGAGCATAGACAATAAACAGGGACACGTGCACAAACAAAACAGGAGCTAGAGGAGAAAAGAAGGTAAAATGAAACAAATGGAGTGGTGTTCCCAGCTTTGTGCCGAGTTAGATATCCATACAGTATCACAAAGGGAATCTAGGTGTGGGGTTGGGAGAAGGTTCCACGATAGTGAGACAGGAAGAAGTTCCTTGACCTAGGTGCTTGTACCTTGGGAAGTTTCATATTTGCATCTTATTATAAAACTACCAATTAGCCGTATTCCTTAAAGGGAAACAAGCCAGTCACTCTTATTTTCCATCCATCCATCCATCCATCCATCCATCCATCCATCCATCCATCCATCCACCTATCCATCCATCCATCCATCTATCCATCCATCCATCTATCCATCCATCCATCCTTCTTTCCTCCCTTCCTTCTATCATCTATCCACTTATTTATAGTTGTCACAATCAGATAATGGGAAAATGGAAATCTTTTTTTAGATCAATTCAGCGTTTCATAGTTATGGTGATGGGATTGAAAAATATTAAAAAAACCTGGTGTCATTTTTAACTCTAACTTCTATCAGTGAATCATTAAAAAAAAAAACAAGTTCAGTGATATTTAAATTGTTTTCTTTATGTTTTATAAACACATGCAAATCGTTTCAGAGATAAACTACCAAGATTGTTGAAAAACTTCAATAACCTCTTTTGTAGTTAAAGTACAGAATTTGTAAAATTTATTCCAGGAATTCTATAAGATGTGTGATAGCCTAAATATTTTAATGAATACTTGGCTACTACGTGGGGATAAGAATAAATATAATTCTAATTATGAAGAATATTTCAATATGGTTTGAATAGCTAATTCTACAAAATGACCCCTGGACACCTTCAGTTTACTTTGACTGCTCCACAGTGTTGAAAATGTCACCTTATGAAAGCCAAGAAATCAATGTACTGCTTTGGTGTTTCCCAGTCAATGACTAAGACGGAATTCACACGGTACCTGTGCCAGGGCTCACCAGCAAACATGACCCTCTGGTACTTACTTCCACCCTTTCTTCGATCAGGCATCAATCATTAGTTAAACATTTTCTCTACCTGGTCCAAATGGACATCTGCAGCTCTCAATACAGGGCTTCCTGCTGTTAGTGCTAATTGATCAAAGTGGGCAGATAGGATCAAATAAACCTTTCCAGTGTAGTCGAATTTACTCAGCAACAGAAAAAAAAATGTGCTGGCTAACTACATGTGAATCCCTTTCTAGTTTCTCCTCCTGTCAGATTAGCGGAACATCTTAGTACAAGTACTCTTAGTTTCCTAACGGTTTATCATGTTGTGGTTCATAACGTGTGTTGATGGACAACTTACAGAACAATAGGACCAAAGCCAGTGCATTTTTCTCTGGCTCTTTGAGAGCTGTCTTAAATGGTTCTTATTACTGCTCTGTCTCAAAAAAAAAATGAATTCAGAATTTCCCCAAGCCAAATGCTACAGCCACGTGGCACCAGAAAACGTCTTGCTTGTTGCACGTGTCTGTCATATAATCACTCTTTAAAGATAGGAATGGTGTTCATAAACATGGAAGGCTTTATTTTCTGTTTGTTGATTTTTATTTTTGTTAGTTGCCTTAAACTAGGAGAAACAAAGAAGGTTGTACAGGCACAGATACAATCTGGCTTGGCAGAACTGGTAACTTGTTTCTGAGCCTGCATAATTTAAAGTTAAGTAGTTTGGCAACACTGATTCATATTATAAAACTATTTCTGGTCTCCCAACTTGAGCACTGGCCAGACATCCTGAAGGAGTCAGTCTTTCTGCCTTGGAAAGCAGAGCGGGAAGGAGGGTCAGAACAGATCAGAGACCAGCATGAAGAAGGATTGGCAGAGAAACACCTTCGAAAAGAAGGAGCCTTCTAATAGTCCAGTCTCATTCTTGAGAGTGTTCGTGAATGTGGGGAAATGATTAATAAAACAAGAACCAACTTGAAAGAATCAGTAAACACTGCTAGGTAGTGTGTATGTCGATTTGTCTGTTTTTTTATCGATCATCTATCTATCTATCTATCTATCTATCTATCTGTCTGTCTGTCTATTATCCATCATTCTTCATCATAATCCTCATCTAGCCTATTTAGGGATCATTCAGAGCAGTTTGATTTCTTGATTGACAATTTGCTGACATAACTGATGATAATATAAATTATTTGTTTTATAGACTTTATGTATGGCTATAACTTACATACCTTTTGTGTTACATTTCATAATTTCAGAGTATTTAGGTAGCTCGGTGGTGCCTTGGGAATATTTTAAATTGAGAATATTTAGAATAGTAGAAATTCAGCAATACTGACTTATACAAAGAGCATTAAAATAAATTTATTGGTTACTGCTTGGAATGGTTATATATTGAATAGATGTTAATAAACATGAAGTAAAATGTTAATAGAAGATCCAGTGGTTGGGTATACCAATTTTCTGTAAGCCTTCTAGGTTAGAAAAAGTTCAAAATGAAATATAGAGGAGAATGGAATTTTTATAGACCACAATTTAATTTTTATTGACCAGAATCAATCATTTTAAGGTACAAAATGTATGTTTGCCAATCATAAATTTATAAAGCTTAAAAAAGGAAACTCAAATACAGTTTAAGCTCTTAAAGGGCACCATCATAGTAATTGGGAAACTACAACTTTGAAGTTTTGGTGTAAGATTTTATCCTGTAAAGGTCATATTTGTATATATATATATATATATATAAAGAAAGTCATTAATGATTAGTAATTTTCTAAATCTATGGATATATAAGGGAAATTTATGGTTTTAAAGTTTTAATTAACATTTTAATAGAATGCCTGTGTACTAGAAAGAGCATAATTCATTGAGGCCAGTATTTTCCTACTGATCACTGCTTTATGGCACTTTTTATTTTATATTTTGGTTTTCTTTAATTTTTAGATAGGACCTTTCTGATCACTTAGGCTCATCCTGAATTTGTCATTTAGCACAGTCCAACCTCAAATTTCCTATCCTTTAGTCTTCACAAGTGCTGAAAATTTAACTGTGACTATCAAGCAAGAAGGATATACTATAACTCAAAGCACATAAATGGGGTGTTCTCAATATGTAGAGCAGTCCAGTTTTTATTGATGACTATATGATACTTTGTGTTCCATTTCTGAATACTACTTCATCATTTGAAATGGAAATCATGATAATACACACACACACACACACACATATATATATATATATATGTATGTACACACACCCACACACATATATACATACATATGTGTGTGTGTATATATGTGTGTATGTGCATATATATATATATATATATATATATATATATATCGTGTCATACTGAAGTTAAGTATGCCATTGTTGAAACACAGAGACTTTGTCACCCTTAAGTGTTATGTCCCCATTGCTTCAAAAGTTTGGTTCTGTTTTTAGATTTGGGGCACTTAGAGAATAATGCCAACCTGATTATCATTCTCAAGTGAGCTTTCAAGGGTTCATTAAAAGCTGAGGAGAGAACAGCCTGCTCTAGGTGGCAGCTATTTTTAACAGCACCAAATTTGAATCCACCTACTTTAAAGCCTTTGGCTGTTTTTAGAAAATATTTCTATCAATAACTTTTAGATTCTAAGTCCATTGAGGTCGCAGTTCCCAGTCTCCTATTGGAATAACTGGATATTTTGCCTTCCAGTTCAGTTCATGGGAAGCAATCCTGTCAGTTCAAAAGGCAACACTAATAGAGAAGCAACACAGGCAGGTATATCTTGCAAACAAACAAAATCTCCAGAATGTTCCATTGAATCAGAACTTCCCATTACTTATATCATGCTTTTGTTTGACAAATTAGTGCCAAATATTTGTGTCATCAGGAAATCAAACTTTATGACACCAGCTTCCTTTTAAAAGACAATGCTTAAAATTCCACTTAAAATAAAATTCTACCATGAGAGGGTTAATTTTTGCCTTACATTTAAATACAAAAATGGTCTTTGAAAGCCACAAAAATATAGTCAGTAATTAATCTGTGTCACCAACATAAGTAGATCTTAGGGTACCTATTTGTAGAATATTTTCTTAAGAGTATTAATTCGTACTGATTATAATCACGGATTTATGGAACTACTGGAAATATTTTATGGGGACAATGTTTAAGAAAAGCTGACACACAATAATGCTGCTTTTGGAGTATTGTAACTGATATATGTCTCGCATCATTTAGTTGGTTACCTTTTTGTGCTTCTCTCTGCTTATCCAGCTACTGCTCATTCTTAATTACCAGGTTAGTCATTGTTTCTTTGATGTGAACTTCCTTGTACCAGAAGTCTGACTCTGCTCAGATCCTTGGTTCTAATATAGCACTTGTGTTACTACAATATTTATGTGTATTTGTCTCTCATAGAATTGCAGCTAAAATTACTCAGGAACCAGGATTTGCCTGGTGCTTTTTCATTGCAGATCTTTTTTTTCTTCATGCAAAGTAAACACTGATAAATTAGGATATTTGACTTATGCTCTAAAGTGTTCTTTCTCTAAGGGTCATCTCAGTTCACATCAACATGTCAGTAATTTAAAATTGGGTAAACTCATGTTGGCATCCCTTGCCTCTGTCTATATATCCATATAGATATATGTATTATCTATCTATCTATCTATCTATCTATCTATCTATCTATCTATCTATCTATCTATCTATCTTTGTCTTTCTCTCTTTGTGTGTGTGTCTATTTGGAGGAATCATGAAGGAGTTAAGTAGTAATATCTGTAATACTAAGTCTCCATTTCAATCAGCAATATTCCAGGATTCAGGTACACATCATCAGAATTCTGTTACAAGGAAATTAGTGATGGGACACTTACAGGTTTGGGCATGAGTAAATGTAACAAACTCAACTAGGGAGACATTCATGGGTTAATGTGGCTAAAATAACAGAACTGGTATTTAAATTAGCAGTTGTAGATTGTATTCAGGAATTATGCAGCAGGGCTAAAAGGACCCAATTGTAGAGCTGGTGTTAATTCTGAATGCTACATGGACAGGTGATTCAATTTCTAAAATTTTTTTGATGAGAGGATTTTCTGACTATAACTATCTTAGTGACAAAGATACAAACCAGAAAGCCAAACCAAACCAAAGCAAAACATGTAAAAAAAAAACAGATTTAAAGTTGCCTCTTTTGTTTTGGATCAAAATAAAGGCTAAAACAAAACTGAAGTAGAAATGAAATGATATATTCTAGAATTGACAGGCTCTGGAGATATAATCGTTCCTAGGATCAAAATTGTATTTATAATGTCTTCGATCCATTTAAGTAAATGTTTTATACATAGCAATGTGCAATCATTTAGGTGTCTGTGTATTCAGAAGAGATTTCAAATACATATAATACATTAGTATGGAAGTGAGCAGTGGAAATCAAATAGGTACATTTTCACATTTGAATTGTACTCACTCAAAATGTTCAATTATCCAATGTAATAAGATGCAGTAGTATTAAAATATAATGTCTTATGTGTCTGAGGACCATCAAATGGATACACATCTAAATTCTTGATAAATAATCTTTGTTAGCAATCAAATCACATTCATCAATGCGTTTAGACAAAGTAGGTAATAAATGCTTAGTTGTATTCCAAGGATCCTTGCAAACACCAGGATTCATAGAGTAATAATTCATGTGAGGCAAGAAGATAATCTGGTTCAAAGTCACTCAGTAGTCAGTGTTGGTTCAAACTGCTAGAGTCTGACAAGTTTATTTTGGGCCTATTTAAGTACAATTGTTATTTGGTGTAGCACTAGCCTGTTACATTACATTAAACTCATTTGAAAGTATGTTTCCCTTCACTCAGTAAGATGGATCCTGTACATAGGCTACATGTATTATCTTAAGGGTCTGGGGAAGGATCTGGTGTTGTTTTGGTCCTACAGAAATCATAGAGGTCACCCAAGATGTTAACTACCACCATTCGATCACAACGAAGTCTATCCATCTCTTCCTTTGATGGGAGAATGTGAAATGTTCAACATTCCTAGTTTCTCTAGTATTTATCTGTGAGCTCCAGGACCTGTGTGTTGTACATAATTTTCTATCCATAGTCGTATAGGGGTTGTCAGAGAGATCAGGTAATGATAACTCCCCAGACTGGTCTGGGCTCAGACCTCATCTGTGTCTGTGTAATCAGAAGAGATTTCAAATACATACAATATATTAGTATGAAAGTGGGAAAGAGGATGACATTTGAAGTGTAAATAAAAAATTATCCAATAAAAAAGAAAATAAAGATACCAAAAAGAAAAGAAAATGAAAAGAAAGTGGTGCGCAGTGAAAAGCAAACAAGTGCATTTTCCACGTCCGTACTAATTGTTTTTATTGAACACATTCTATGTGCAGTGTCCTAGCATGCAGATATAGCACACAGAAGAGCAGCTGAAGTCACTCAGGTGAGATTCAGTGAGGCTAAAGCATCTCACAGGCAAAGATACCATGACAGTAGATGAGGAAACTCTACAGGGGAGCAGACAGGAGCCTGAGCAGCACTGAACACTGGGCAGGGTGAAAACAAGCCTTGAAAAGATCCCCCAATGCTCTGAGGCGCCATTGCAAGTTCTTCCCTTGTGATCTGTTAAGTGTTCCTGGAAGAAGCTCTTCATGTCCTTGACCAGGAATAACTGAATCTTTCTTAGACAATTTTGACTCTGAGGCGCCTTTCTCCATTAAAACGAAAACATTATTTTGTGACAACTATATTATCACTGAGAGGAATCCAGCACATTAGATCAGTTTTATTTTCTTCCCTTTCGTTTTTTATTAGAATGTAAGGTATTTCCACAGTGCCTGATTGACTGGTCATGGCCCTAGGCTCTATGACTCCTGTGCGTAGTCGTCCTGTTTGAGAATGTTACTGTTCCCTGTGCTCTGGGGAAATGCTATCAATTGGGGGCAGTTATTAAGGGCTCAACGTGTGGACAAATAAAAACTGTAAAATTCACAGACATTTGAGTATGACACACTGTTAGAGTTACAGAAACCAAGACTGACAGTGCATCTAATTAGAGTCCTTGCTTTCAAAGGATTCCAACTCCTAACACCTGCATCCAATAGATAAGGAATATTTGGAATTATTTTAAGGATATACAGCAAGAGCAGGTGCCTGTGCCACACTTGGTGCAGATCAGATTTGAAATTTCATTTGGTTTAATTCTAAAATAGTATTTCCTTACAAAAATTAATAGTTCTTACTAACATATGGTGCCTTATGAAGCGCCGAAAATGTGATCATTCTTAAAAGGGAGGTTGATTAACATCAATGCCTATTATCAATCTGTGCTTGATGCGATTAAAGAAAAAGCCTTTAATAACATTGAAATCAGAAAAAAAGTCACTATGCTGTGTTCATTGGCACATGGATTGATTCTGATGAAAGGAAGTACATTTTGCATGCATAAACACATTTGTTTAAAATGTAGGTTGATCTACTTTAAAGCTCGGTGTTCTGGACATTTTGAACCGTTTGCTTCATTAACTGCATTCATTCTAAAATACCATTCAATTTTAAACAGGAGATAATTGTAATACCTTGAAGCAAATGAGATGTTATTGCCATAATTAAATCCAAAATGAGATGCAGGTACCTTAGACCTGCTGGTGTTTCGACTAGTTAATAGCAAATAACATTTCCATTGGTCACACTGATTTCTTTCCAGAACTCTTTCCAGTTGACATAGAGTACTGCATACTAATCATATTCTAATGCGTCTTAGAAGGGGAGGGGAATGTGTCTGCGTCTCCATCACACCATTTTAAATCAACTCTGCACAACTTATGATGGTTATATTACATGATGCTTTCCTCTCTTACCAAAAAATAATCCATCAGATTTTAGAAAATAATTTTACATAACAATGGTTGCTTGAATAATGAGTGCTTTCTCTTCTGATGAATTTCTTGGTGGAATCAGGGGCTCCCATGAGCTTTCAGCTTTTTCAGCGTTTAAAAAGTGTCTGTGTTTCACGAGAAGTGCAGAGCTGTCTCTGTGGTTGAATGTGAAGACGGTACAGAGTTACAAATGAGGGAAGACTTTGTTTTGCATTTTCCTAGAAGGAATATAATTTCCACCAGGAGCGTAGCTCCTTACACTGAATGTTACACCATGAGACATTATTTGTATAAAATTACATATGCAAAAGGAGCTTTCTGTTTATAGCAATGACCTCAATAAAATGTTTCTCTTTAAGAATGAAGTAAATGGATCTTTCCGCCTAGAACACAATGCACTTAGATTTTGTTTACATTGTGTTTTGTATGTCCCTTATTTTAGTTGCCCTATCCTTTATGAGATGGGTTTTATTATCTGATAAAACTGGTCTGGCACTTTCTTTGTAGCCCATGCATTCCTGGACTATAGTATCCTCATGGTTCAGGATTTGAGTTGCTGAAATTGCAATCTAGAACACCTCTCTCTTCAATATAATGGTAGCAGTAAATACCTGGATAGTTGGCATGTGTGAATACACCTTGAATAACTAATATTTATAGTATGCTGAAATGTGTACTCTTAATTCTCCCAAGAGACATATGGTGGTTGCTTTTATAATTGACATTCTTATTATCTATTATCTATATACATAGTGTATACACACCTATGTATGTACAATATAATTATATATACATCAAAACAAATCCTAGGGATGAAATAACTAACTATAGTCCAGTAGGTGGTCAGTGGAGAACACTTTTGAACTAGTAGTCTCGTTCTTGTGCTCATGCTCCTAAACTCTCCAACATCCCAGGACAGCCCCGTTCGATGGAAGTTGGAAGGAGAGTTTAATGAGAGATGTCTGTATTATTCTAGTCTCTAATATAGCTTTTAAATTGTATTTTATCAAAAGGTATAAGGGCATCTCGTTCCTTTTGTCTGCTTCCTCTACGACACTAAATATTGCCATCCCAGTCCCTCTGTTTGTGTGGACTTTCCTGCTCCTCTGGTTCTCCACGTCTCCTACAGACTCTGCCGTACCTCGTGCTTTGAGCTAATGGTTTCCGTACTTTTCATGTTGACCTTGGTATCTCTTGCGGACAGGGTCATCCTTTATGAGAGTATTCTGGGCTCCTTTTGCGGTTGTGGTTGTGTTTGACTCAGGGTTAAGAAGAACCTGCGTTGGGACAATAGGTACTGTTTTTTCTAGCATCTCTAGTCAAGGAGACCCTCCTTTCATGCTGTCATGGGGGCCTTTCTGGGACAAGTTGGAAATGATGTCAATGTGCCAGTGCACTTGTAGAATGCACACATACACTGACCTCCAAGTTCATGCCTTTGGAGATAATACTGGTGTTTCAAGTGTGCCCTAGCTACTACAACAGGTTCAGAGTTTTAGAGTTGGAGGTAGCTATTTTAACATCGTTGCTTTCCTTTACCCTCTACTGAACGGTCTTCATGAAAACCAGACTTCCTGAGATGTTCATTCACAAGCCGGGGTTATGACTCAGTTGTTCTCTGCAGACTTCTCCTTTTTCTCAGTCCTCCCTCTCTCTGTAGAATCTGACCAGAGATGTTTTTTCCCTCCCTCTCTCTCTCTCTCTCTCTCTCTATCTCTCTCTCTCTCTCTCTCTCTCTCTCTCTCTCTCTCTCTCTCTCTCTCTCTCTGTCTCTGTCTGTGTGTGTGTGTGTGTGTGTGTGTTTTCCACTTAGGGCAGACATTTTTCTTACCAAGTCTCTGCATCCTCATAGAATGAGGACAATAGACACTATCTTTATCTTTCAGAACCTGTATATAGAACACAAGACCTTATTTCTATCCTCCTATCAATAGTGTGACCCGCTTGTAGCTTTCTCTTCTCTCTTTGAGTTAATATTTTCCTTTATTTTAATTCAAGAATGCCAGCAAACAATTTGTATTTTATAACCCAAATGGTGCCTTTTCCCTGATAAGGAAATCATACTTTTTAAGATGAGGAGTGAATCTTAGTTGATAGGAAAACATTTAGAGTCGACAAAGTCTGCAAATGCTGAGTATGAAAAACACCCAATGTGTGTCAACTCTTAATTGAAAACGGAATGGTAGTTAGATGTGCTTTCTAAAATTCCATGACGCTGCCCTAACCTTAAGTTTCACCATGAATATTTCCTTGCCAGCATCTATATTTTGTTTTGTTTTGTTATAATCTGGGCTTTCAACCAAACCAATAAAGCAAATGCCACAGTGCTTTAGTTTCTACAGTGTGAGTTTGACTTGGGTTCTCTGTCTTGTGTTCGGCTCTGTCTTTAGAAATAATTGTCTAATTCTCTTGTCATTTTTGTAGACATTTTGATTCACTCTTTCACACTCAGGACTTCAAAACCTATGACACTTATCTATGTGTAGTTGCCTGTCACATGATGGAAAATCCATGCTTCTTCCTCTTTCGTAGGATAAATGTGATTGCCGCTAACCTTTCCTGAGCATGAAAATCTGCCTCTGGAGCCACCCTACCTAAGGAGGTAGAATTGCAATGGGCTCTTCCATTGGTTCCTGTTTTGCTGGGAAGCCATAGTTTTGATATTCCTATATCTTAGAAGATCCTCACTGTTCTGGCCTTGAAATATTACACTATGGAAACAAAAGATAACTCCAGGATAAATATTCTTAAGAAGTAGGAATTAAAAGTTCCAAAAATAATGACTTAGGGCAAAAATTTTATTAATAAATTTACTGACTTCCAAAGTGCACTAAAAGTTTATGAAGCAGGAAGTTGAGCATGAGCTTAATTTATGTGTGGAACATCACTTTGCAACTTATCTAAGTTCAACAGAGATAAAAATCCTCTCATAAATAAAGAGGCAGCAGTTGGGGTGACTGTGAATGAAGAGGCAAAGGGCACAGCTACATTAGCGATTTTGGTCTTGATCTACACCACAGGCATTTCATAGCTGCTATTTCACATTCATTTAAAACCCACTTTTTGAATTTTAATAGCTTTCCTTCTAACACTAGAATGCAAATGTGAATTTGCCTCCAGCACGCTTTATTCCTCTCTTGTCAGAATCACTGGAAATCCATATTTTCCCCCTAAGATCGCCCTTCGTTTTTTTCAGAAGTCAAGAGGAAGGATGCAGGAGTGTAGTTAGAAGCAGTGCAAAGGACCCAGGGAAGAGAGGACAGAGATGCAGAAGGAGGGAGAGTCAGAGGAGGGGACCCAAGAAAATAGAGACATTGGTAACAAGGGAAAACATGAGCAAAAAATTTAGTAAGTGATCCTTTTGTATGCTGAAACCAGCTAAATAAAATTTGATTTTTCTAAAACTTGTTTGAGTAAGAAATACCCTCCGTCCTGGAAGTCTGACTCAGTAGGGAAAGTGTCTACTACATAGTCACAAAGACTCAAGTTAAATGCCTAGCAACGTCATAAAAAAAAAAAAAAACTTCTTAGAAATTCATAGACAAATGGGTGGAACTAGAAAATATCATGATGATTGAGGCCACCCAATCACAAAAGAACACACATGGTATGCACTCACTGATAAGTGGATAGTAGCCCAAAAGCTTGAATTACCCAAGATACAATCCACGGACCACATGAAACTCAAGAAGGACAACCAAAGTGCGGGTGCTTCAGTCCTTCTAAAGGGGGAACAAAAATATTCATAGGAGAGGATATGGAGACAAAGTTTGGAGCAGAGACTGAAGAAAGGGCCATCCAGAGCCTGCCCCACCTGAGGATCCGTCCCATAAACAGCCAGCAAACTCAGACACTATTGTGGATGCCAACAAGTACCAGCCGACAGGAGCCTGATATAGCTGTCTCCTCTGAGGCTCTGCCAGAGCGTGACAAATACAGAGGCGAATGCTAGCAGCCAAGGCTTGATGCCCCAGAGTAGGGAAATGTCAGGTCCGGGAGGTGGGAAGAGGTGGGTGGTTGGGTGGGGAAGCACCCTCATAGTACAAGGGGGGAAGGGGATAGGATCGGGGATTTTATAAACAGGAAACAGAGAAAGGGGATAAAATTTAAAATGTAAGTAAGAAAATATTCAATAAAAAAACTGGGTAGAATTGTGTGTTCCTAAAATTTCAGACATGGGGAGGCAGAAACAGGAGGATCCTTTGGGCCTGCTCGCCAGCAAGTCTAGCCAAATGGATGATACACTTCAAGTTACCGGGGGTGGGGAGTAGAGGTAGGAATGTGGAAACACACCTGAGTGTCTAAGAAGTAAACCGTTTTGCTCTACCACAAGCTCCCTATTGTGATGTTTTTGCCTCACCACTCCTTAGACCAAGGGGAGCAACCCGGTCTTGAGCCAAGCGCCCTGAATGTATGAGCCAAAGTGTATCTTCCCTTCTTTCGGCTGGTTTTTGAAACACGCAGTTGCCGTGATTGAAAGCTGACTGAGCCAGGAATCTTCCCTACTTATCGGTTAAGAACACTTAACCTCTGCGGATGCACTCCGCCAGCCCTTCTTAAATTGTAATGAAGGTTACAGTGTTTTCAAAATCTTCTCTAAATATTGCCAGCTTTATCGTTGAAGGGAATATTTTTTAATAAATTCGTTTTGGGCTGTTAGAGATTCTGTTCATTTATTATATGTACTTAAGTGCATCTTTGACATTCAAATGCTGACAGCCGAGCTTGTTTGTAGATGACTAAGGATGACTTGTACCCAAACAGGGAAAGGTTAAGCTGTACATCGGCAGAAAGTTTTCTACATCTCAGCCTTTTGTTTCAAATCCATTGCAGGTTTATGGTCTAATTAGGGATAGCATATGGCACAGGCAACAATAACAATGACACTCTGGTAAAGCCGAGAGGCTGAGAGCTAAATTGATTATGCACTTTCCGCCGCTTTCCCATATTTGTGAACAAATCCTCGTGTGTGCGTTATTCTGAATCTAATAATCCCAGTCTTCTGTATTTGGACACATGCTCCCAGCACATGCTGTGAGCTCACTTTCCAGAAAGGCCTAACTCTGAAGATTGTTGTTGTTATTGTTGTCGTTGTCGTTGCTGCTAGTGATGGTGTTGGTAGCAATGGTGGGTTTTGTTTTTGTTTTTGTCTTTTTTTTTCTATCTGGAATGAGAATGAGAGACCTGGGAGCAGGTGGAATTTCTTTGCTCTAGTGGGGAGCTCCCTCTGTCCTTTAAAATATTCCCTCCAGTTTTTACCTCCTTCATGGGGTAGCCAAACCATTCCTGCACTGACCATTGGGGCACTTTTGCCTATGTAGTCATGGTCTGTGTGGATTTCTACCTCAGTATTTTTTGACAGACAATATATTGCTTTCTGAATGCATAAACATTTATTGACACTACCTTAATATTTCTCTTGCTGTGCAAACTTTCATTTGATGTAGCCTCTTCTTTATGCCAATGTTTCTGTTAACAGGCTAGCCTCTCTGTAGTTCCCTAAGATGACATCTCATCTAGTGTCTTTTCTTTGTATGTATGATTTTGGAGGTGTATGTGCAGGTGCACTTGGATGTACAAGCACACATGAATAGGCAAGTGCATATGGAGGCAAGAGGAAATTGTCATGTGTCATTTCTGAAGCATCATCGGTCACCTACCTGTCCCATCTTTTCTTCTTTATTCATTTCTTCCTCCCTCCCTAACCTCCTCCTTCCTTCCTTCCTTCCTTCCTTCCTTCCTTCCTTCCTTCCTTCCTTCCTTCCTTCTTACTAGCCTTGAATCTGTCACAAGCCTGGCTGGCGAGCTAGCAAATGAAGCTCAAGGATCCTTCTATCTCTGTCTCTTCACAGCTTGGATTACAAGAGCGTTCTTTCACTTCTTTGCTTTTTATATGTGGGCTCAGGGATTGACATGGACCTTTCTCATCTTGGTAATTTTATTGACTAAGTTATAACATTTATTGACTTAGCCTGTAGCATTTTTTCTTTGGTTGTAACATTTCAAATATAAATTTCCACCCTATTATAATTTATAAAACCGTCTTAATAACCAAGTTAAAAGTCTTTTTTAATCCTTGAAGCTTAAATTAGTGCCCCTTGTCTTACAGTAATTTATCTGACAATTGTATGTTTAATAAATTTTATGTCATAAATATTAGGTGTTCATTATCATATTTATATTATAATCATTTAATTAACATAATCACCATATAATATATTAATATGTCCCATATATTTAAATTTTATATTTTTATATTGGAAGAATACTATGAAATAATTTTAATATTTCATAGGAGGGTAATAACAATTTTAAAAGAATATATTGATTCTAAAATCTAAGCACTATGTAGCCGTACTTACTAAATATAAATTACTAATTAGGATTTTCTATGACATGTTGATTGATTTGGTATTTTTAATTTGGGCTTAAGTCTCAGATGTCAAATAGGGTCTTTTGAGTGTCAGAAATATCAAATTGCATTATTTAAATTATTAAATTTTTGGACTATTTATCTGTATAGTCTGTTAGCCACATGAGCATGCTTTCAACTGCAAAATTTCAAATCACAGAATGAATAGAAACAAGTAAAACCTCAGTCATTCATAAGAATCCAAGTGGTTATAGCACAAATAATATTATTTTTGCATTCTGCTCAAATCACAAGACTCCCTTGCTTTCAAGCCTTTACAAGGCTTATCACCATATGGCGACAGTTGGGTCATCTGTGCAGGTGTGCGCTTGCCCCCTCAGAATCATTTATCTGTCTTCCCTCATGGCCAGTCTACAAAGTAATTAGAAATACTGCGATAACAGAACGTGGACTGACCGAGCGTTATGTGCATCCTACTATAGTTGATATGTCAAAAAAAATTACATCGGGGATTCCTTTGATGTTAATGTACAGACAATGATATCAAAGGGGAATTTCTGTAGGGCTCAAAAGATGCCAGATTTGTTAGAGAATAAATTATATAATTTGATAATTTTTTTAGTCCTGAATCATTTCTGAAACAGGTATGTGAATACTTTTATGATCTCAATGTGTCGTCTACTGAAAATAAAAAGCGAGTGTTTAATGGATAGGCTTTAAAAATCGATCTTTTTTTTCCCTGAAAACTGCACTCTTCTAATCTTTGGAAAATAAGTTGTCAGAGTAGGCTTGTTCGTTTTCATAAAATAAGATTAATATGGTCTATGTGACATTTGTAGTGCGAGGAGAATCAGATGAGTTAATGCACACCACATGTTTCAACAAAGAGCTCTACGGGGCAAGGTGGCTATCTTTATCATCATTAAAATTTGTCATTTAATAATTGTCTTTTATTTATGACAAAGCACGGATGACTTTGAGACTATTTGTTCCACGAGAAAGGGCAGTTGGTTGGACTAAAGTATAATCTGATAATAAAATCATTTGAAATGACTTCAATATAACAACTATTACCATTCTCTGGGTTGGAATTGGCACAGAGGCATGAGCAGACCACTGTGGAGTGTAACAAGAGCTTCTCTCTATAAGCGTCTAGTTGGTAGCTGTCTTGCTCCTCAAGCAAGCATCCGCTGTTTCTTTTCACCCTGCTCCTGTGCTCTATCTAGTATGAAAACTAATGAGCAAGGAAGGCACTGTTGTTTAAAGAGATGTGACTTTTAATTCTACCCCTTGAAAACAATTTTTCATCAGGCAATGCTATATTGTTTTAATTAAATAAATATTCAAGGATTTTAGAGTAATGCATTCTATAAATTCATGTGGTATATTTATATCAGAGCCAAGGTTTTCTCCCCATACAGGCCGTTCTCTGACTAGTCTACGTGTTACTTCCTATGAGCACAAACTATGGTTTGTGTCATTTTGCTTTTTGTTGTATATTTTTGTATTATAAGAGTACAAGTCATCTTCTTTATATTACTCCATCAACATTATAAATTAAATACAGAAAGTTCAGGATGCTATGAATTTCAAGGTATATGAATAGCAATCACTCAGATGTCAGCTTTTTCTGATATAAAATGTGTATATATATCATGTAGTGACTGCATTAGTCATCTTCAATATAAAGGCCTTCAGAAACCCTGAAGTTTATACATAGTCATCTATCTGCTCGCTTTATATGGAATTAAATGGTTCACACAATACATTTGATTATGTTTTCTCCACTTCCAGTACCTCCAACTTTTGTTCTTTCCCTCTCTTATAGACCAAGAAACAAACAAAACTTGAAAACAACAAAACAAGAAAAATAAGCAATAAATCAGTAAGACAGAAAAGTGCAAATACAGAAAAACCCACAAGCAAAACACAATAAAAATAAGTTTTAAAACACACACACACACACACACACACACACACACACACACACACACACACACACAACCATGGAGTCGTGTGGTTGATGTATAGAGCCACGTGCTATTGGAGAACACCGATGGTCCTTCACCAGGAGGTATCAGTTGTGAACTCCATGTCCACTCACTGCTCTCAGTGGTGGCCTGAGAGTTCCACTCTAATGAGTGCTGGTACCCTGTCTGGATTAAAACAGTGCAGGTCTCGTGTAAGTTCATCTGTGCCTCAGACCTGCTGTACTGGAGGACATTATTCCCTTACGGTCAATTTCTTTAATTTCTACTTGCTAACTTGTGGATGCAGAAGTGTGCGAGTGCAGTATATATGCATGTGAAATGTATCCATGACTTAGTGGTCCATGTTGAATTATTACCGTATTATTTAATTCGTTGCTATGCCTTTATTAATGAAAATTACTTGAAGATATTGAAAAACTTCTTTCCAGCTCTTTTCAGAAATATTTACCCCAAGTGAATTGCCAAAGCCTTTCATCTTTCATTGGGGATGTGCCCCTTGCTCCTTTAAATGCCCACCCCAATGCCCAGCATTGAAAGCGACGAATGTTAAAATTTCTGCATCCACCAATCCTTTTTAACTCTGACCAGGATGTGGGAGAAGAATCTCAGGTGTCTGAATATAAGGAAATTAATTTACCTCCTGTTCCAAAGAGATAAACTCTGGCTTTGAAAATGATTTGCTCGCTAGGAGCCTACAAACATAAATATTGAGTATGTTTTCCCCACTTTGGGGTGGAAACTACTAAGATGTTCACGTATTTATTTTCATGAAGAGAATGTGGATAAGACTCGCTTTCTTTATTTCTCATTGTGTGTGTCCCTTTCTACTCTTTGTTTTGGCCTGTATTTCACTTTTCCTGAAAAATGATTTCAGTGCTTACTTTCACACACACGTATTATCACATGTTAATCCTTTAAGATAGCGTCTGAGAGGATCACCTTTACTCATAACAGACTCCGGTTGCAAACACCTCCAAGTGTGGCCCCTGACAAGAGTAACGTAATGGCATATTCTGCAGGTTCAGATGTATTTCGTGGGTACTATTTATGAAAGGCCCCTAACAGTAGATTTAGAGCAAAATTTAGAGCATTCTATAACTTCAAATTTACATTTTAAGTTACAGATGATAACATCTCCAATCTACATTGCAACAGGCAATAAGATTGGCTTTCAAATTGTACGTTGTAGGATGTCACACCAAAGTAAACTGTAGTCTACAGGTCGCTTCGGTACCCCAAGTCAGTTTATAAGAAATCTTTCTGAATATGTACGATGAAGGCAACTATAAGTGTGTTTAGTTTCAGGTGGGTCTATCTGGAATGCGTTTGCCTGTGAGGGAGCTCCAGCACTGAGCTAGACCTGGGAGAATGTAGTTTTTCTTTTCTTGTGGCTTTAAAGAATTTGGTGTATTTCAATAACTGGATGAAATACCCATTGAATGAACAAAGAAGTAATAATCAGCTTTAATGTTCCCTTTGACATGGTGACTTGAGAAATTCTTACCACCATGCTATGGGAACTTCATTGAAGTATCTCAATAAAGAATACGAGAATTCCACTGGTTAGACAAATTGATCAAAACTATGACACTGGGGAAGTAAATGAGAATAAACTAAAGAAAATTATTTCTTTAGTATAAGAAAGCAGAGGCCCGAAAATAGAAGTAACATGAATGTTGACGGCCAGGACAAGATGTGAGCCCAAGATCTCTGAGAGGAGAGCTTGCAAGGCGAAGGAACTGTCTTCATTAAACAGTGAGTTCCACCACGTGTCTAGGACGCTTTCCTTCAGTGAGGGGTAGCCTTAGACAATGGTCCTAGCATTATTCTGTGTTCAGCTTGTCTGAAGTGGTTAGCCAGTTTGAATAGCTTGAATGGTTCACCTGTCCTAATTGATTAAGGAAGTGCAGTTGGGAGTATTTTTAACTAACTATGTATGTCCGAGATCCTCAAAATAACTGTTAACTTCAGAATCAGGATGATTTTTCAAAACGTAAATTTCAAACCCTACTACAAATCTGTTGAGTTTAGAAAATACTGCTTTATTTTATTTTATTTTATTTTATTTTTTTGGTAGTGGTGGTGGTGGTGCTTAAAAAGGCAACCCTGTTTATCCTTAGAAAACATGACTTCCTCCTACTAATATGTACTCTGGGTGCCTCTGTCGACTCCAGTTATCTTGACCTGCTAGCAACTCATTGAACAAGTCCTATGCTGTTAAGCCTTTTGTCTTTTCTCAAGTTGTTCCGTCCTGCTGAAAAATTTGTTCTCTCCGGACTCCCTGAGGTCATACTCATTTACCAATATCCATTTCATATCTCACCTCTTCTGGGAAATCTCTGCCGGTTCACACAGTCAAAAAAAAAAAAAATCCGTCTCTCAACTGTGTCCCCATAAATTCTGAACATATTATATAACATTTGTCACAGTGTACCTCTGTAGAATTCTTCACCTTGCATGTAAGTGCTTATCTGTCAACCTGAGTTGGGGTTGGCAAATTACAATCTGCAGGCAGAGTTCAGCCCACTGCCTGTTTTGTAAATGATGTCTTTTGGGAGCATGGCCATGTCTGTTCCATTCCACATCGTTTAAGGCTGCTTTTGCACTCCGGCAGCAGAGTTAAGTAATACTGACAGGGATGGATGGTTCACAGAGCCTGAAACATTTACTGTGTGATTCTTTAATTTGGGCAAACTCTAAATTAAGGTATTCGATGTTAGGAACTAATTATATATTAACACTCCGTTGTTTTATTTAAATAAATAGCGAGAGAGTGAAAGAAGATTTGAGATTTGTATTGATAAAAGCTTTCTTTTCCTGCCTCAGTTTGGTCTTGATTTCTTTTGTCACTGATGCTTATCCAGTGCTTAGTGACTTCTGGGTAAGGAAAAAAGTGGCCTACACCAGTACCGTCCAATGCAATAGCTGCTTGACCGTGTGGCCACTGGAACATTTGACATGGGGCAAATGCAGTTGGATAGCTAAGTTTTAATTTCATTTCATTTTAATTACTACCATTGATTAACTATCATAAGATAGCCAATGGCTATCATACTGGACAATGCAGATGCAGGAGAATAGTCATTTCCACTAGAGAGAAACAGCTTAGAATGAGAGTTATGGGGCAGGAATTATTTTGTTACATTATAAATTATTTATAATAGATTTCTGATGGCTTTAGTGCCCATCAATAAATGGTTACAGAAAGTATGATGTGCACACTATCAAGTATTATTTAGATGCCAGGAAGAATGGAGTCCTACCCTCTACCGTAGAAAAGGCAGAACTAGAGGAGATCAGGTTAAGCTAAAGCAAGGCAGAAGGCGGAACGGTCAGCACCATTGTGGAAAGCAGCGAAGAAGATTGGAAATTGAAAGGGACAGACTGAAAAGTGCAGACTGTAGGTTAGCAGAAGATGGGAAGGGAAAAAAAAATCTCACTAAGACCAGGAGACACGGTCAATGCATAATGTGTAGATGTATTAAAATGCTACAGTGTCTCCCAATAATTTCTAATATTCGTATGTGCTTTAAAGAGGCCTTTAGCCCTCTTTTCTGTCAGAGAAAATGGAGACCTAGATAGCTTATAACAAAATGCATTAGTCATTCTGGAAATTGATTTTCGTGGTTCTTAAGCTGATAAACTGGAATGTGAGAGAGAAATAGGTCTTTTAGCACCTGCTTTTAAGACAGCTGAAAATTCAAATACAAACCTCCCTCATGTCTAACACCCATCCTATCTGGAGATTCATGTGTTTATGATTGTGGGATTTATTTTTTTCTTTTCCACACTGACTGTACTTAAAACATTTACTTGAATAACAATATGGAAGAAGCAATTGCTCTTTGAGATTTAAACCAGTAGCCTGTGGAAGGGAGAGAGGACATAGCAAAGTTACAAGTAAGATTCGCTGATTATACAGGTTGGGGATTTAGCTCAGAGGTAGAGCGCTTGCCTAGCAAGCACAAGGCCCTGGGTTCGGTCCCCAGCTCTGGAAAAAAAAAAGAAAAAAAAAAGATTAGCTGATTATGTCTGTGATCATATCTTTTGTTGTTGTTGTTGTTGTTGTTGTTGTTGTTGTTTCAAGGAAGAAGAGGACGGCTAGATATTTTAATCAGTTCAGCACTAAAAAAACTAGTAATTCTTTATACAGAAGCCAGTTCTAAATAGCAGCTACAAAACTGAGAAAGAGAGAAAAATAAAAATTCCTTTGCATTCTGAAGAATCAAACTGAACTCACAGCAAACGTTTGTCTGGTTATATTATGTTTGTGCAGATGGTGACACCCACCATATACAAACATACAGGGAAGAAGGGACATTGCTGTGTATATTGTCTTGAAATCTATGAAGAGCTTCCGCATAATCTGTTAACCGGAGGATGGCGGTCCTTGTCTTTTGTCCTACATAATATTTTAATATGATAGACAGTTTTGTTTTTACAAATGAAGAACATAGAGACCTACATTTTCATGTCGAATTTAATATGATGTATGTGACAATATCAGAAGGAAACTTATTCAATGTCATATACAGGCACAAAAAGTCGTACTTTATGTAAATATACATGTATATTTACAAAGTGACACAGTTGTGATTGCAGACAGGAGGAGAGGAGAGGAGAGGGAAAGAGAGAAGACATATGTTAACTGGCTTTATATTTTAAAGGAACCTGTTTGTAGTATTATATGAGTTCTCCTTTACGATAAATATTTGAGACATTAATATCTTCTGTTGAAAGATATTAAAGTAAAGATGAATGGCCAAGAAAATAAGTAACACTTTCGATAAGCTGACTATTTAAATTGTGGTATCTAATTCATTAATACATATTTAATACAACAAATGTATTAAATTCTGACAGCTGTACATCATTACTGTCTCCAAATCAGTTCTTAACTTTTTCACATGCATCCCATACATTTATTTTTCATCATAGTATCTAAGATATCTAAGATATTCAATACAAATTTCTTTACTTCCTACTAAAAGACTTGAAATGTAGCAAATTTTATATAAATATATGGCAAGTTATATATTTCTTGTCTAAACAGAAAACTCTTAAAATATGTCCTAAAGATAATATACATATACACTTTACATAGGTGTGTATATGTGTAATCTATACATACATATGTATATACATCATATACATATACATACACATATCTATTGGTATCACTAATGGCACTGCTACTTAAAATATTAGTTTATATTGTCTTGGATGTTGAATTGCACTGTTTTTCCCTGATTTTTCTCTTTATCCTATTAATCTAATTATGTGTCCCAAGCACTCACTGCTTTGCACATTTTGGGTTGTTGAGCGTTTTCCAAAAATCATTTCCTTTTGTTTGAATGAAGAGGTTAAATATTGTCTTTTAAATACAAATGCAAGGACATATTTTTCCTAAAGGATAATTTGGTTTATATATTATTAACATTGTGATGTTTATCTAAGCGAGGAATAATAAGAAAAAAAATGGTAAAATTTTGTGCCAGAAAATATATGCAGCAAAATTGCATATATGCAGGTGGCATGTTTGTTCTTGCAGATGCCACAGGGCGGAATGTTTACTTTAGCCTCATATGGTGGTGCTCCTTTGTGGGAATTTACCTATGGATATTCCTGTACTCAGATAAATGTTTGATATTAAATATTCCGTCAGTTAATAGATTTGTTTTTACTGCTTTCTTGGTCAACTCACAAACTTCTGATCCTTTGGCCTTCTATATGGTTTCCTTATGAGAAGATAAGGAGAGAAGTTATTGTCAATGAGTTATCGCACTCCATTATTGGTCCCTGGATCGCAGATTTGCCTTGGTGACTCTTGTTTGTTTTGCTCTCGCTTCATTGCTGTCCTCTTTCCCCGTATACTGATGCACCCAGTGACACTGCAGAGAGAGCTGTCCGTTCTAGGGTTCAGTGGCCTGTCCTTAAGATCACTTTTTATCACTTTGATCTTGTCTCCAAGGTGACAAGTGTAATAGTTTTGTTAATGGCGGGCATCGCACAGCACACTTGCAGTAAAATTGTAAACCACAAAGGAACTGTCAATAAAAACTCAATAAAACAGAAATTGTGATCAGTATAAGCCAAGATGCCAATTGCTATTGGTCTAGAAGGTTATGGTGGGGAAGAACTAAACTGTTAGTACTCGAAAACTGGCTGTACCTTAGTCTAACTTGCTTATTTTAGGGATGTTGAAATAGAATACAATACATAGTGCCAGATATGCTATTAGAAATACTTAGCAATTAGGTAAATGCAAATAATTCCTTTTTTACTATTTCTTTTTACTCTCATTCTCTCTTGTGCCTTTGTTTTTGAAATTGGAATTTAGCAGTCTATGATGATGTGCATAGCAGTTAAGCACAATAGTATTATTGTGAATTGTGCATAAAAGCTCATGCTTCCTTGGGGAATTCTTATAAAGAGACTTTCACTCTCTCTTTTTCAGTTTGGTGGGTGGGAAAAACATCTGGGCATCATTTGATTATTCGCTAAATCCTTGGTTTACTATGCATGAGACCGAGATTAGACCAGACATGGTCTGTTTCTGTAGGAGAATAAAACTTCATAAATTTGATACCAAAGCTGGCAGACAGCTATTGTGCATTAAGGAATTTTTAGAAGTGCCTCACTGTTTAGTAATCCAAGCTATTATTCTCACAGATGTATTTATATTTGTCAAATTGTATGACTGGGCTGATGAGAGGGAATTGTGCCATTTTCTCTTTGGGTACCTAAGAACACCTCATATAATAAGAAGCGATTAGTCAGTCCAAAATATTTTTGTTACATGAGCATATATCATACCTTTAATAAAGATTAACTTCTGCCTCTCTCCCAGTTTACTGGAGAATAAGGAGACCATGAAGAGAAATCTAGAACTGGAAAGAGATTGATGGATATATCATGAAATTCGGGAATTTTAGTTTTTAAAATTTAGAATGCTAAAGTATAAGGAAGTGGCAAGTACATGATCTTATTTTTGCCTCAGAAGGAGAATTTCAGTAGTAATTCAGATGATGGATTAGACAGAAGGAAAACTAGCTTGACAGAAATTAATTAGGAGTGTATGGCAGTCGCTCATATGCCTACCAGATGGAGATGTAGTCAGGCAACACTGTCACCATGAACCAAAAGGATTGATGAACAATTTGATGTCAGAAGTGGGAAAATAATGTATGAACTTTAAGAACATGTCAGGATTTTGATGCCAGGGGCATAAAGATCCCAGAGCCAATCCGAGAACTGTTTCGAGACTGAAGTTGTCTTTTGATTACCTAGCAGGATATAGGGGAAAACTGACCTGATCACTAAGGAGAAATTAGAGGAGACGATCTGGACTCGAGAATTATTAACAGCAACAGGTGGTGGTTCTGACTGGGAAACAGGCTGAGGCAAACACTAGCAGAAACATGGAAGTGGGCATGTTTGACAGAAGGTTAAGGGTAGGGGGTGTCTAGTAAAGGAAGCCAAAAGTCTGAAATTAAGTAATTACAGAATGGTGCCGGGGAAGGTTGTCACAGTGGTTAAGGCTGAAGACGAAGGGCGGAGGCTAAATAATAGCCTTAGATTTTACAGATTGGAAAAGAAAGTAAAAGGCTATGGAGGAACGGTTTTTATAGCAATAGGAAGATGCTATTCTTATGTTATAGCTATGAATTTTCACTCAGCATTCCAGGGTATTGTCAGGTGTCAGCTAGTTTGATTAGTTAGTGTAAATGTTGGAGAAATACTGTTTTTTTTTTAAAGACTAGAATTGGCAAAGATTATTTGTCCAAACATTATGTACTAACAACTTTTTTTCTGTAAGATTTTAATATTTTGATCTGTTTAGTGATTTTTTTCAAAAACGTAAAGCTTTATGACTCTGTAGAAACTGAATAAAAAGTTACACAAAAATAGCTTTATCTTATCAACCCAGTCAGTTTAGAGTGGAGGAAAACTGCATAAAAAGAATAAGTGTTTTACCCAATCTGTGCACATAGTCGGCTGTAAAACCAGATCTGGGTTTGGTCTTCTGGTTCCTGGTCCGGTGCACTATCCATTATGCCATGAGCGGAAAGTTGGAGGTCATTTCTATGCAGAGAAAAACGAATGAGCTGTGCCACGGCAGAGATGTTCTGCATCATTTGCTGCCATCTGTCTTAAAGCTCAATCTGGACTCTCCGGAATGGAGGCAGTGTGCTGCATTTGGAGTGGCCATGCGGAAAGAGCAGGATTTGGTTCTCTCTATAGGTGGGAAGCGGAATCTATAAGACACTATGAAAGAGTAAGGGAACCAGACCTATGAGATTTTTTTCTGCATTCGTTTGACCAACTACTCCGCAAGTTTCTAGACAAATATGTTTTGGACATGTGATATTTTAGTATTTAGAATGATGATAAACATTGCTTTTCGGGGTGAAACGTTATGAATTAGAGAGTGCTTGGAATTCTGTAACTTGTGTTCTAAACGGAATTGTAGAACTACTTGTCTTGGACCCTTCACCTTCTTAAAATAGGGTGAGTTTCCTCATTGAATTAAATCAAGGTCTAAAACTGGAGACCTTTTGGGGATTCCTTTAAACGAGTCTTCTTGGGCTAATTCCTCAACTGTTTTGAGATCATAATATGTGTAACTAGAGAGCCTTAGATTTCTTCCCTTAGTGGTCTTGTCCTGGCTCTATATCGTGACACTCGGGTTTTTGATTTCTCATGTTATTTTTCATTTCAGCCTCACCATTAATTAAGTTTTATGAAACACTTTCATTAATTCTACATTAAAGGTTACAGTCATCAGTTGTTTGGAACTAGGACTCAAAGTGTTCATGAATTATGAATACTGAAAAATTCATAACATTGTCCAAATAAAAGGTACAAAATCAAATACAGATATTTCTTGTTTAATTATTTATTAGGCACAATGGCTAGGAATAAAAGATCCCCTTTGCCGATCCCTTGACACATATCTTTATTTAACAGAACACTGAGACGTTTTAAAGGATCTGAAAGTCTCTGTTCTTTCACTCGGACTTTCTCTACTCAGTTAAGATTTTATTTTCTGTAGGAAACTGGGACTTTGCATCCTATTAATATACACACTTCAAGTGCCACGTGACAAACTACAAAATCGATTCTGAGAATGATGCGAGTGAACTTCCGAGGTGTCCAGATGACAGCAAGCCTTTCTGGGAGATAAAACAGTTGTTGGTATAATTGAATGACACAAAACAGAAAAACAGGTCCCCCAAATCCACTGAATTCAATCACCATCCAAAACCGATGAAACTTCAATAGATTTTGAAAAGTACCCATCAAATATTTGTCTGTCAGAGATTTATAGCTAAGTCCCTTGTTTTATGCTATTCAGGTATTTTCTTTTATTGGATTGTCTTTGATGTGGTACATCTGACTCTTCTTTACGAATGACATTTTAGTCATAAATTTCATCCAAATGACATAACCATGTTTTAACATAATAATGAAATTTGAGACAGATAGGCTATATTCTAAAAAAATATAATAATAATAAATAAAATATTGTCAGGCATGCTCCAAGGACATTTTAAGATACATTTGATTTCCTTTCCAGCTTGGTAATGCATTTGGTGATGTTGCTTAGCTACCAAAGCCAAACTTTCACCGTATATCCAGATGATATTTGAGACTGTTGCAATGCATCTCCTTTATCTGGATTTATGCATGCAAGCTGTACTCTTGGCAGTCAGTGAATATTCGGCGGCTCTCATCTTCCTTCCCTAGGAATATGGGGCAAAAATAAAAAATTTAAAAACACAAACCCCTGTTCTTTGAAATTGTGAGAGAAACTTTTCTAGATACAGAGTGCCCAGGTCTTACAAAAAATCTAATTTGTTTCACAGAATATTTGACAAATTTCACACGTTCATACATATAGACTCATAGGAATGTAGTACACACAAACACGCACACAGTTTGCTTGTATCATATATATGGATTAAAATATAGATATTGAAGGATAAAGTTTTCCCTCCATCATTTCTACATAGAACAGGGAAAATAATTTGTCTTTTTTACAAAGGAGGACAATGGAAAAAAATGGGCATTAGATGACTGTCTAAAGTTGTATATTCTGCAAGAAAAACACAGAACTATAATGGACAAGGCACTTGCCTTCAGAGTTCCTTAAATTTAGCCCTGAAATCTGCTTCGCATCTTCCCTTGAAAAAACAATCCAGGATTCTGGAACCTGGAACCTGATTCGCAGTCAGGTTTTTGTTTCATCATTTGTGTGCTTGTTTGCTTGCTTGCTTGTTTCATTTTTTCTTTTGTATTGTTTTGTTTCAGAGAAGTTTTGGGTTTTTTCCTAATAATAATTATAGAATTTGATTAATTTTAAGGATTTCCTTTTCTGCACACATTGTATTTTGAGTATATCTAGCCCATACTGCTCCCGTGAACTCTCAGATCTAGCACTCACTTCCATCCTCTCCCAACTTTTTCCACGTCCTCTCTTTCTCTTCACAGCTGACTGATTAGCCTGATCAGTGTTGTCCACATGTTTATGGGGTGTGGGATTCAGAAGATCATGGTTGACCACCAGGGAGGAACCCTCCAAGAACCCCAGCTCTCCTTCTCTGAAAGCCAACAACTGAAGTTCTCACTCAACACGTGGTTTTAGAGTGGACTTGGTTTTTTTTCAAATACCATTTCCCTTATCAGTGATAAAAAATAGATAAGGTAATCTGATATAGTTAAGGAACCTAGAGGCTATAAGGTTGAAATTTAAAATCGTTAAAAAGTATTAATTACATTGGGGCTGTGTTTCATTTATACACAGCAACAATAGCTGTACAGTTAAACAGAACTAACAGTAATCCCAGGGAAGCTCCTTCTCCTTCGGACCTCCTTTACTGCCCTGGTCCTTACTTTTACACAGCATCACTGCTGTGGAAGTCCTCCCTTTCTGTTTTTCTACGGGTGTCAGTGTATCCCATAAAGGTCTATGTCAGTAGCAACTGTGAAAGGGATTTCTGGGGTACAGCAATACTGGGCCAGCTCCCTATTTACCCATAACCAGAAACCCAGGGCATTTTGTTCATGCTGGAGAGGATGATTGGGAGTGTGTTTGAAGCTTGAGCATGGAGACTTAAACGTGTCCAGTGTGCAGCAAATCATGGAGGAATCTGCCTTCTTTAGATGAATTTTCTGAAGTGAGTGTGTGTTTGTGTGTGTGTGTGTGTGTGTGTGTGTGTGTGTGTGTGTGTGTGTATGTGTATGTAGAGTGGGCATGTTGTGTGCTATCTGACAGGGTGTTAAGCACACTGAGCCAGGTGAGGGCCATAGATAGAAGCCTGAGAATGTTTCATTCATGCTAAGTTTGTGCAGAACTGGGGCCATGGGTTCAGTTATAATAACTGTTGCTCTTGCCACTGCACTTTGCAAAAAAGTTAACATCAATGTTACGCTGAGGGAACCACAGCCTCATAATGATTTTCTCCTTGACGTATTGATTCTCCATTTAAAAATACACATTTTTTTCCAATATTCTTAAACTATACGTCCCACTTCCAGTAGCCAAAAGTATCATGGTCGAGTATGTGTCTCAGATATAGGGATAAAAGATAAGTAAGAAAGCCTGCTGCCTGAGATATCTTACAGTCTAGTAGCCATTCAACTATCTGAAAATTAACGCAGATGATAACAGGAAATATGACCCTGTTTTGTCCATCTATTCCCACAATTATTAAAAGTGTTAGAAAATGGGATTAGTGCCTCTTTCATCATGTTATTTCCAAACATGGACATATCCATCTCATTTATTCAATGAGTAAATTCATATAACCAGTTAAATATATAATGAATTAAAATTTAAAATTTGAATAGATTCTCAGCCTTGAATAACTAATCATGTAGCTTCATGAAAGCTATTTCCATTTTCTCAACTTTAGGCACAATCGTAAGAAGTTGGTGAACCATCACTAGAGGGAAAAATTAATCCATTAAGACAAATAACATTTTATGGGTATGAAATGTTAATTAATATCAGCAGTGTCATAACATTTCTTTCCTTTCAAAATTAGTATTTTAAGACTGACTTACATGTGTGCCTCATCATCATGTCTAGTATAGATGATGACAAAGACAGTATGAATCCGAACAAATTAGGAATTGTGGGCACATTAATATTGAAATGACCCACATGGAAGAAATATACATTCAATTACTTGGGAAATTATGGAATAATTGTGAATTATGAAGTATTACATAATTCTTCTCATTTCTTGCTTTGTTTTTGATCAGTGCCAGACTCTGTATTCTTGTAAATTAAGCAAAAAGAAATAGATCCCTATAACAAAGAATTGAAATCAACCTCAGCAAATGAGAGAATAATGAAAATTTGCTATATTTATGTAATATCCTACCCTGGTATAAAGAAAATGAAATTTAAAATTTTCCGGAATACTGATGGATCTAGAATATATACTAGTAAGCAATGCCACACACTCTCAGAAACAAACCACATGCTCTTTCTCATATGTCAAATATAGCTATAACATGTATATATAAAAACAAATGTGCAAGTGGTAAGGTACATCAGAAAGAGAAAAAGAAAGGCTAAGTCTAGGGGGATGGAGAAGGACTGAATGCAGCTAATGCAATCAAGTCTATGTACATAAAACTATATTTTTTCTAGATGTAATTCTGTCATGTTTTGGGGTTTTGTATTGCTTTGTTTCTTTTCTGTTTGTTTGCATAGTGCACAACTGCATAAAATACATTTGATACTGGAAATGTAAATATTTTAAAAAAAAATTTTATTTTATTTATTTACATTCCAGACATTGCCCCCTCCCAATACCTCCCCCACAGTTCCCCATCCCGTTTCTCCTCCCCCTCATTTCTGAGACGGTGCTCCCCAATGCCCACACTGGCATCTCCCTTTCCTGGGGCCTCAATCTCTCTTGAGAATTAGGCATATCTCTCACTGAGGCCGGACCAGGCAGTTCTCTGATATGCATGTGCCACGGGCCTCAGACCAGCCCATGTATGCTGCCTGGTTAATGTCTCAGTCTCTAGGAGCTCACTAGGGTCTGGGTTAGTTGAGACTGCTGGTCTACCTATGGTGTCATCCTACCTTTCAGCTTCTTCAATCCTCTCCTAATTCAACCACAGAGAATCCCTGACTTCAGTCCATTGGTTGGGTGTATGTATCTCCTTCTCTCTCAGTCAGATGCTGTTAGAGCCTCTCATAGAACTGTCATGCTAGACTCCACTCTATAAGCACATCTTAGCATCAGCAGTAGTGTCAGGCCTTGGTGCCCTCCCATGAGATAGATCCCATGTTGTACTGGTCACCGGACTGCCTTTCCTTCAATCTCGTCTCCATTTTTTCCCCGGCAGCTCTTATAGGCAGGAACAATTCTTGGTCACAAATTTTCTGTGGCTTGGTAACCCCATTTGTATATATAAGACCTGGTCTCTCTACTAGAGGTGGACTCTGAGTTCCCTCTCCCAACTGTTAGGCACTTTGGCTAAGTTCACTCCAACTAATTCATGAGAGTTGTTCATCCTTCAGGTCTCTAGTACTTTCTAGAGCTCCCACCCTCCACCCCGCCCTGCCCCGAGGCTGGCTGCACATTTTCTTTCATTTACCTGACCCTCTGGGCTTCTCTTCTATCTGTCCCTTCACACCTGATCCTATTTCCCTTTTGCCTTCCCCCTCCCCTCTCCCACCCAGCTCTCTCTCTCTCCCTCTACCTCCCATGATTATTTTGTACCCCCTTCTAAGCGGTATTGAAACATATTCACTTAGAACTTTCTGCTTGTTAAATTTATTAAAGTCTGTGGGTTGCATCCTAAGTATTTTGTATTTTTAGCTAATATCTATTTATCAGTGATACTTTTATCTACTTTTATCTACTTGTCAGTGTATGTCCTTTTGGGTCTGCATTACTTCACTTGGAATGATATTTTCTAGTTCCATCAAAATTCATGATGTCCTCATTTTTAGTACCTGAATAGTATTTCACCGTGTAAAAGAACCACATTTTCAGTATCCATTCTTCAATCGAGGGGCATATGGGTCATTTCCAGCTACTGGCTATTACAAATAAGGCTGCTATGAACAAGTGGAGCATGTATCCTTGTGGTATGGTGGGACATCTTTTGGGTATATCGCCTGAGTTTTTGAACTTAGACATTCTGATTGGTGTAAGGTGGAATCTCCAGTCGTTTTGATTTGCATTTCCCTGATGACTAAGGATTTTGAACATTTCTTAGAGCGATTCTCAGACATTTGATATTTTTCTGTTGTGAATTCTCTGTTTAGCTCTGTACCCCATGTTTAGATGGATTATTTGGATTTCAGGGGTTAACTTCTTGAGTTCTTCATGTATTTTGAATAAAATGCCTATATGAGATATTGGGTTAATGAAGATTTTTTTTTTTACCAGTCTATAGGTTGATGATTTGTTCTATTACTGTCACCTTTTGCCTTACAGAAGCTTTTTAGTTTCATGAGGTACCATTTATCAGTTGCTGATTTTAGAGCCTTAGTCATTGGTGCTCTGTTCAGGAAATTTCCCCCTGTGCCAATGAGCTGAGTGCTAGACTCTTTCCCACTTTCTCTTCTATTAGATTCAGTGTATCTGCTGTTATGTTGATGTCCTTGATCCACTTGGACTTGAGCTTTGCGCAAAGTGATGAGTATTGAATTATTTTCATTCTCTTACATACAGACTGCCAGTTAGACCAGCACCATTTATTGAAGATGCTTTTTTTCCCCCTCCACCGTATGTTTTTGGCTTCTTTGTTAAAGATCAAGTGTCCAGGAATTCCTGGCTTATACCTCAACATAATAAAACAATATATAGCAACTCACCAACTAACATGAAATTAAATGGAGAGAAACTAGAACAATCCCACCCAAATCAGGGACAAGGCAAGGCTGCCCATTCTTTCCCTGTCTATTCAATGCAGTACTTACAGTTCTAGCTAGAGCAATACGGCAACAAAAGGAGATCAAGGGGATAAAAATTGGATAGGGAGAAGTCAAAGTATCACTATTTGCATATTATATGGTAATATACATAGACAACACCCCCAAAAAAATGTCACCAGAGAAATCTTATACCTGATAAACAGGTTCAGCAAAGTGGCTGGACATCAAATCAAATCAAACAGATCAGCAGCCTTCCTTTATACAAATGATAAACAGGTTGAAAAAGAAATTAGGGATACAGAACTCTTCACAATACCTACAAATAGTATAAAGTATCTTGGTGTAACTTTTACCAAGCAAGTGTGACAAGAACTTCAAATCACTAAATAAATAACTTAAAACAGACCTCAGAAAAATCTCCTATGCCCGTGGATTTCTATGAAAATGACTATCTTACCAAAAGCAATACACAGCTTCAGTACACTCTCCATCAAAATTCTTCGCACGCATGAGAAAAGCATCTCAACTTCATATCAAAAACCAACAAAACAACTCAGAATAGGCAAAACGATTCTCAACAATAAAAGATCTTATGGTGGAACTACCATCCCTGACCTCAAGCGATATTGGTACAGACTGCATGGCATTGGTACAGAGAAGGACAGGTTGATCAATGGAATTGAATTGATGATGCAGAAATAAACTCACACACCTATGAACACTTGAAATTGGAAATATAAAATTTAGTTTGAAATGTGACAGCTTCTGTTTTGAATGTTGATTCTAATTGTATCACAGTGTATTGAATTGGGTATGGTTGATTTTGTCATGTGACTTTTTATTTATTTCCAAGTTTTAAAAATAAAGTAAATATTTAAAACAAAAGAACAAAACTGAAGTCAGGAGGGGGCCACACATCTGTCATCTCAGACCTGAGCAATTAGATCTAGACAAGTCTCAGTCTCTCTCTCTTTTTCTCTCTCTCCCTCCCTTCCTTTCTCTCTCTATAGTCTGAGAGAAACAGGGAGAGACAGAGACAACAACAGAGGCAGAGACAAAGACAGAGGCAGACATACAGACACACACACACACACACACACACACACACATATATATATTCAATTATAATATATTCTGTTTCCTTTAAAAGATATCTTTTGTCCATCTCTTTCACTTCTACTAACAGTTTTAGAATGAAGCATGTGGAGGACATTGTATCAGATTAACCTGTAATGTTTCGTTGAGGATATTGGTCTCCCCCTTAGAATTTTTCCTTCAGTATGACAAGGTTACAAGTGAGACATTCTATTTTGTGTGCACTCCTAGTGGATGGTGGTGGTGTTAGTCTGCAGAACTTCCCTGAGAACTACTGCTGGACGCCTTTCTTATCAGAGTTCTAGACAAGAGAGCTTCAGTCACAAGTACTTTGTTAAATTTCTCAATTTTAGGGAATAAAAACACGGACTAAAATGGAATTAAGTTTAGGAAATATTTTTTACACCTAACTGGAGAATGTGGGAAAGTTCCTCTTGGTGCATCAGAGGGGTGTAGGGTATTGCTGTATGGGAGATAAAGAGCCAGGGCGACCCCATTGTGTGTCTGAGATGAAGATATGAACATTTTATTTTAGAGTATTCCTTTCTTGTTGAAAGCACCCACTTAGGGTTTTTTTTTTTTCTTCCTTTTTTTTGTCATCTCTCTAGGTATATTTGGGGATTCACACTTGAGAATTACACTCTTGCCCCCACCTCCTTTTATCTTGGATGACATTCTTATAGATAGAAGTAGAATTTTTTTTTGGAAAAAGGGAAATTGTTTTTATATTTTCCTATAACCACTTCAGTTTTACTTTAGAAGAACCAGAGTCAAAGCTATGATGCCGGAAGGTGAAGGATCAGAGCACGGCTTTGCTCAATTCCATCCTCCCTACAATTTGATTCAACCGCTGAGCTTGTTTAGAAAGGAGAAGTGAAAGAACATCAAATCTCTCTTATTCCTTGAATAAATGAACACTTGAATGAATGAACAAAAGCAGCAGCAGAAGTAATGGTTTCGTTATGGGATTTGCATGTTTCCCATGCCACCTTCACCTTCTAAGCAGTGCCCAGCCAACTTCATGTGGATTTTATTAGCCACACCCCCTCCTTAAGATTTCCTGCTTCATTCTCATTGGCCTTCTTTACTTTCATGACGTATATGTACAAGACAAAACAAACTGAATAAATCTAGGGTCTACACACAACAGGAAGCCTATAATTTCTATGTAACTGAGTCTACCCAGCTATTTAGCTATTTAGATTTTACCCCGTGTGATTCCAGTTTGGAAGAAAACAGATTCTGTAAGGCCAAGAGAAATTTCCTGAACACTGCAAGATGGTTAGAAAAGGAATTGTGGTTGGATTACCAGATGACAGGCCAGGAACAAGTGGAGAAGGAGCTACTTAGCTGTCTAATTAACGGGTTCATACACACATCAGGGAATTGTGAAAAGAAAGCTGGGCTGTCTGTGTACACACAGAGATCACACACACACACACACACACACACACGCAACTATAATATATTCTATGTACAGAACACTTGCAAGAATGGTAAGCTAAAGTTTGAAAATTTTAAAGGAATTCGTATGGGAAGAGAAGTCTAGATTTTATTCAAATAAAGAGTTTAAGCTTTTTTTCCCCAAGAAGTCAGAGGTCAGCATTTGAGGCTACATGAAAGAGCTGGGCTTCTTTAGAAGCACAGAATTGAGTCAGGGAGGCTAAGTGGTAACTACAGACATCACAGAGCGCCAAGCCATGCTGTGAAAATGACCCAAGCTAAAACAGAGGTTCACAGGGATTTTTAAACGTGTGAAAATGGTGTCAAAGGCAGTGTTATTCTGAATTTCAAATCCTTAAGTTCTCATTACAAGTAATCAAAAAAGAAAATCCTGTTTCATCTTCTTGTTCTAAACTATTTCATTTGCCATTTTCTATCCAACCTGTTAGTACTCTTGCTTGGCACTTGCTAATGCAGTACACCTACTAGAAGCCCATGCTATCTCTCATACCTCACAGTTCTTGCTTTTCTATCAGAGTAATGTGTTCTCTTTGCCAGCCCTCTTCATCTAAACAGACTCACTGTTTATAGACTCATGACTATGCTTGGAGCCCTCATCATAAATCTGTGTACGTGCTTAATAGTTTTTTCCTTCTAGCTTGCTACCTCCAAGAAGCAATGGGAACTTATTCACCAGTGTTTGTGGCGTGGTAAATATATAAATAAGACAAGAATTAAAATATTACTCAAGTAAATGAACAAGTAAGCCAGTTTCTAAAATAAAGCTTGAGTAAAATATCAGATACAGATAAATAAACAATGTTGATAGAAAATATTAAGTGATTTCTAAATGACTGATTATCATCTCAACTAGGTAATATATTGAACATTTCTATGATTAAGAAGAAAGTAAATCTTGGTGGAGTCTATAAGGAATCAAATTTGATTCTATACAAATGGAAATAGGAAATATTAAAATTAAAAAGAAAGACACAAAATTATTGAGATATTTGGGAATTATCAAGATGTCATTTTCCCTATATTAAATGAATTTATAACTGCATATTTGTTTAATTAAATTAAATACAGATTTGGAATGTTTTAATATACTTGCTACTTTGATTACATACAACTACAAAGCAAGGCTTCTTTTATGGGTCGTGTAAGGGTTGTCCTGTTACCATGCCTACCATGAACACATTATAAAATTTTTATTGTCATTTTATGGAATATATTTATTTTAAAAGAGGGACAGATTGCTGCTTTTCTCCTAAAATAGGTAGATATTTAGTTTTAGTGATCTATTTAACGTTTCAGTGTTTTTGCCTGTGCATGGTACACAGCAGCCTGAATTACCTTAAAAATATTTTATTGCCTTTTTTCCTTTGTTATTCGCATTATGTGAAGTGAACTATTTGAGATCAAAATGCTCATTTACATTTTAGAATGATATGGGCTGGTTTAGTTAATGGTTTCAACCACCTTGGAATCAGTTTTGTCCTTTTAAAGTTAAATTTAATTTTTAAGTGTTATATATTAATACTTTATTTACATCACTCCCTTAACCTTAAAAACCCTCCCATATCCTTACCTACCTCTCAAATTAATTCTCTTTTCATTGTTTATATATGTGTGTGAGTATATTTAATTATATATATATATCTTTAGATATATCTAAATGATAAGATCTTGATAATTTCCAAATATTTCTCAATAATTTAGTATGCCTTTATTTCTAATTTTAATAAGATATTTCCTATTCCAATCTGTATTGTAATAATATGTATATGTATATACATACATACATACATATGTGCTACTGTGGATTATAGTTAGTGTTGTTCATATGTTAGTGTTGTTCATATTGGTTTTTGTTGTTGTTTTATTGCTAACCAGTGGTGTTGCATCATTAAGGGGCTCCCCATGGGGAGGAGTAATTTTCCTTTCAATTGTATGTAATTGTCTTTATCTCTTCATTTAAGGATAGTGACACTTGAGATTTCCAACCATTCAAATTTTCATGTCAGTCAGTGTCATTGTTCAGGCCTCCTTTAAGCAAGCATATTGTTGGGACTTCACGGGTTCCACTTCCTCTCGTGTCTATGAGACATTGCCTTTCAGCAGATATCCTTGGGCTCTTATACTATCTCCTCCCTCTCTTCAGTGGTATCCCCGTGTTTCTGTGTGGGCATGGTATTGTGGGTGTGTCTATTGAAGCTCAACACCCAAAAGTCAGTTGTCCTCTGCAGCTGGACCGGTTGTAGCTTCCTTCAGTTGTGTCTGCCTGTTTGGAAAAGAAGCGTCTTCGCCAAGTGGTGAGAGCTACGTTAATTTGTGGGAATGCAGATGGGTATTTAGAATTAAATTATTGTCCTTTCTACTGGAATAAAAAAGAAATTAGGAAATTATTCTTCAAACTTTATAATGCAAATGATACTGAGTAGCTCCATGAAAACGAACATATGGTAAGCTGGTGAGGTTTGATTCTGACTCTCTGAACTTCATGGCACCAATCCATAGGAATGTTTTGGTTGTAGTTTCACATTTTTACAGCTTTAACTTGATTAAACATAGATAACTAATCGTGTGTCTGAACAGTGGCTTGACTGAAGTCAGAACTCTGAGAAAAGCCCTCGGGATGTATAGGTGGTGGAGAAGGCTGGGAGTCCTTGAGAAGACCTCCAAGTTGAAAGAGATGCTGCCTAGAACATCTGTGTAATTAGTGATGACCAAAGGGAAGAAAGATGTAATTTGGTGAAAATATCAAGCTGGGTGTTGGGTAGCAATTCTAGCCCATTAATGTGCTACCTCTGAATTTACACGCAGTGCTAAAATGAGAAAGATAATAAAAAATATTATGGTTACATGTTTTCAATGACTGAATATTTTGTGCACTTAGGAATATTAGTCCTTATTAATAAGTTACTGTACTAAGTTGAGTCAATGCATAAGAATATTAATAGTTTTCTTTCAATCAGGAATGTGTGTTCATTTTTCAAAGAAGAGAGGACATGTGCTTTGTTACTATGAGATGAAAGACACAAAGGTGCTCATACTGGTTTGATATTTGCTTCTATCATATTTCTTATGACACATTTTCATCTGAACATTTTAAATGATATCCGCATTGTTCACATTAACCTCATTTTAAATCACAGCAAGTCACTTAATAGTTATCTTTAATTGCCTCCCTACTCTCTTTCCTGGCTTGAAAAGCTGAAATTAGTCCTTCAATGCTCCAAAAATGTATATTCTCCCAAACTTTTCTCTATCCAATATGGATGCTGTCTGTAACAGAACTAAAACTTGCTTCAAGGTGATGACCAACACCTGATGCTGTTCTTTGTCCCTGGAATATATATCACTCACATCTCCATTTAGTAACAAAAGATCACCCATCCAAGCTCATGCTCATACACACAGCTAGAAAACATAAAGAAGTTGGAGTAAACGGATGCATGCATGGCAGATATGTACAAACTAAGAATGTGCTGGTTTCCCTTATGCCCAATATACGATAGGGAAGCTGCAGAGTGAGTGAACATTTCCAGTTCTACTGTTGGTCCAGAAAAATGAGGGCAGACCTATGATTCTAGCTCATAAACATAATGGTGACTGATGAACTTGCCAAAAATGCCTCTGGGGAAGTTTGGAAGAGCAGAAGTCTGAGTGACCTGAATGGATAAGAATTTAGAGTAAATAAAGACAAGATGAATTAGAAGAAATGAATGCAGATCCTTCTTGAAACTACGTTGAAGAAAAAGACAAATGAATTGGATATTGACAAGATACACAGGGCCAAGTGAAATAATTTCTGAGATAGGCCCAAATAGCCCTGGCTGAACTCAGATTCAGTGTAGCCAACAATGACCTTGAACTCCTGCTTCTACTTTACCATCTGTAAGACTTGAGTTACAGGTTTGGGCCACGATGCCTGCATTGTTTTCAAGAAAGTTTATCATCACGACATGCTACACAATTATTTGCAGAGAGGTAAAATGATTGAATATAGTATTTATTTTATCACTTAAAATGATTTTTAACATTAAAATATTTCGTTTATGTTCTTCCTCTTCTCTATGCCTTCCAGATGCTGAGGATGAAGCTTGTTTTAGAGTAGTAGAAGGTAGTTCAGCCACAGCTGGTATTTCCTTTAGAGCCGTTAGAAGGGGCAGAGAGAAATCAAACCTATTGGCTCAGAAAGAAGCAGTTCGTGCAGAGTATGAAGGTCTGCTTCTTTTTAGTTTGCGCTATTTTGAAACTGAGTATGAGTACATGAAATTTTGACTATGTACGGAGAGGGAAGAGGATAAATAACATCTGTCTTGCTGTTTTTTTTTTAAATCAATGACTCTAATTGTAAACCAAAGATGTTTGCATATCCAAATTGTAAGTTAATTATCCCATAGCCTTCCAACCATCTATGTCCTTCACTGCAGACTGTAAACTAACCCCAGTCATTCACTTTTATTATCTCACCTACTTAGGTTTAATTGACTCTCTAGGATCTTGTTTAACTTTCTGGGCTACTGGTAGGGAAAGGTTGTAGCTCACTAAAGGTGCTGCTCAGTTAACATTTTCCAAAACCAAATTCAGCCACAGAAGGGCTCACTGCAGTGAGTGTCAGCAGTCACTCGGAAGTCGGGGTGTTTGTAAGAACCACCTGACAACTCTGCAGAGTTAGCCACACTTGATTAAACCCGGGTAAGCACCTCCGTGCCCTCTCCTTTCAACTCATTAGAAACAGTCCATTCAAAACGAAACTCACAGTGTATTTCTGAGAGGGGAAGTGCATTCTAGTAATTAAATACCGTGTGATATGTTTGATGCAGCCTTTCAAAGAGCTATAGTTTTGCTAATCCAGAGCAATAAATACAATATAAATATCAATAATGGAGGAAACCATTATTTGAATGTATATATTTTATTTGTGTGGATATTTTGCCTGCACACATGTCTGTATTACAAGGGTGCCCATGAAAGACTGAAGAGGCTGTCAGATTCCCCTGGAATTGGAGGTACAGACTACAATATGAAGATACTAGGAATATGTCCATTCACATAGTTAAAAATAAATTTGAAAAATTCAGGGCATACATATCAATGTGTATCCATGTCCGTGTATATGTACATATACACATATACACATATACAAACACTTGTATGGGACAATCTACTCAACTGGCCCCAAACTAATGAAAACCATAACAGTATATTTTCTACAATAAGAATTGTAATTATGTCTTTTACTAACTTTCTATTGCCTTGTAACTGACTTTTAGAGAAATTTAGAAGATAAATTGCTTGTCATCTTTCTCCCACTATTATTGCAAATCATAGCTAATGAGGAGCTTCTCGGAAATAGTTTTAAATTCAGCATATATCGTAGATCAACAGGTTCTAATTAAGCAGACGCTTTATGTGGTTTATCTCAGCATAAAGGATTCAGGATGGAGATTTCCAGCCCATCCAATGACAAGTGATATACATTTTAAAGCACACTTGACACTTTTCCCACTTCCTCTGGGACTTGACTCTGACAGACTGGAAGGGGAAAAATAACAACACCAATTATACCAGTCTTTGTGAGAAATAAAGTTCAGTCTCTGAAAATTGAGTCGGTACACTTGAAAGTGTACTGATTCAGAATTGCAAGATGAGAGATCGAGCTCTCGCTTGTGTGCCTCACACCTCTACAAACTCAGGGAGTCCCTGTGTTATAAAGCGGGAAAAAATGAAGACAAATGCCCATCACCTCAGTTGCCTATGAGATCTAAGTTAAGATGAAGGAGATATGTATATTTGATTGCCTTGGTAGCCACTCAAAAAGGAACCGCTTGAATTATTAAATTATTAGAAGACATTGTTTGAAGTCTTAGGATCTAATAATGAACAAACAAACTCATGTGAGCCTCTTCATTTCGGCTTTTTCCTCAGTAAGGAAAAAAATCTAAAGTTAGTATGAAAATTAAAATGTTTTATGTTACATTACTAAATTGCGGGTGATTTCTCTAACCCACTCTCATGATTTTCTTTAATTTCTCAAAACTATATTTTGTAGATTAATAAGCTAATTACAACTAAACAGCAAGCTTTTCTTCCCTTTATTTCATTTATACAGAACATATATTTTTGTTATAGCTCAGGTAGCTTACCAACTATGATTAATTATGTATTCATTTTCTTGTACAACTAGCTTGGATTTTATTTTATGTATAGAATCACACACTCATATGCACACTCAAGCACATACACACACACACACACACACACACACACGTACACACACATTTATACGTATATAATTCCAGAAAACATGGCTGCTATCAAATTATGCTGTTATTAATGATTGTGGTATAGTTCTTTGTTTCTTCTTTATGTGGAATTCCTGTTTTCTGAGTGACAGGCTCTTTCCATCTACTTCTCTCTAATTCCATTCTCACTTGTCTTGGAATCTCCTTATAGAGGACTCAGCAATGACTGTGTTCTCTATTAATTATTTGTTTCTTCCCTTAAGGCAGGCTATATAACTCATCTCCAGGTTCATCTTTGGTAGATTTGCAGAAACTATGTAGGAGAACACTGAAAACCCTTAAGTGCTTTGGAGCTTTTTCCCATTTGCTCTGTGTGACTGGAGTAGCTTTGTTTCATGGAATGTGAAGCTTCTAGTGGTGTGTCATTTCGTCTCTGTTGATTGTCTGCTGTGTTTGTGAGCATGGGGTGGGAGTTTATATGATGCTTCTTTATACATTTTTCTTGTGGTTTCTTCCCTTTCCTGTTACTAGTTTTTTGCCAATCAGGTACAATGTGTTTTAATCATATTCGCCCCTCCCTCAGTCTCTCTAATATCCAACTCTTCTTTCTTATCTACCACACAGCTCTGTGTGTGTGTTTGTTGTGTGTGTGTGTGTGTGTGTGTGTGTGTGTGTGTGTGAGAGAGAGAGAGAGAGAGAGAGAGAGAGAGAGAGAGAGAACTCTACCCAATCTAATCGTTGTACTTCACAGACTGCATAAAATGTGTGTTTGGAAGCATTCTAGAGGAAAACCTGACTTCCCCTCTTCCTGAAGTTATCAGTCTCCATGAGCACATCCCTGGGAGTGAGACTTCGTATCTACTTCCCCTTTCACATGTTGAAAATGTTCTGTGGCTTGAACTTTTTAAACAGTTCTTGTGAATGCTCTTACAACATCTATGAGTTCTTATGTGCAACTGCTGGGCTGTGTCGGGAAAACATTATTTTCTCCTCGCTATCTATTGCTTCTTCCCCTTACGTTCTTTCAGAGCCCTCTTCTAAAATGATCCCTGAACCTTGTAGGTGGGGATATGATGTTTTTATCTCATTGATGGATGAGATTTACATTGTCTCTTATTCCCTACATCTTGTCCAGTTGTCAGTCTCAGAGTGAATTCCAGTTACTGCAAATAAAAGTTCTGAGTTTTGAGTCATTTATTAATCTATGGTATAATGATAAATCCTTAGAAGTTGGTTTAATAGTTTAAAGCCATTTCCAATTATAACAACAACAACAGTAAATATGTCTCCTGAGCCTGTGACTTGTCAAGCCATAATCTTGACTCTGACAGTAGTGCACAGTACGAGTTTCATTTTGTGGTAATAGATGTAAATTAAATCAGTATAATTAACCGGTGAGTTATCCTGGTGATGTTTTGCTACTATTGCACACGAGGACATTTCTTACAAGCCTAGTCCTTATATCTCTTGAATTTATACTTGGATAAGAATGAGTATTGCTTTTCTCCCATAGTAGAATGCATTCTACCTTTAAGTATGATGACTGCTAGCCACTAGATATGTAGCCTCAGCTGAGTATTAGATTGATTCTATGCCTCAAGCCTATGATACAGTTGTATAGCAGCAATTGGCTCTTACCATCTAGTTCTTGAGGGTAACAAACAACACTGGAAATCAACTGCAATGTTTATGGCCTAAGGAACCTCAATGGCCAACCACTTTAGAAGAGATAACTCACTCTAGGAATTGAACTTTTTGTTAGTTTGTATTGTCTAAGTCAGGACATCAGCATCCCTGATGGACAGGGCAACTCTTTCTATATATTTGTATGTATATGTTTAGGAAGTGTCTGTGGTTTGTAGGTTTCTATATGACTTTTTCTTTTTTTAACTGATTAAGTAAATTGTTTTGTTACTCTAGAAATGCACATTGTCACAGTAGAGAAGTACTAAGACAGCAGTGCCTGCAAATCCAAAATGAGAGCATGCGCAGAATCTATCACGCGAATTAAAGATACTTTACAAAGAACATGAAGATCAGAACTTTCCTGAGGAAATATACACTAAGATGAGACCATATTTTATATTAATGAGCTATCATGAATTGATGACAGGGTCTGTTTAAAAATGCTTGTGAAAATAAAATTGAGTGAATTAACAATTTTCGCAAAGCTGTCTTCAAACATTTGAAACATAAAACCTTGTGTGCAGATGTATAACATTATATAATAACACGGAGAGATGGTAAGTGGTTTTCAGTTATGAATGGTGTTTGCATGGTAAATGATGTTCGTATGGTCAGAATGGAGCAAGAGGGGTTGAAAGAAGATAGTAGAGCCAAGATTGAAGGTAAAGAAAATATTCTATTTTATCTAACTGGCTGATGCCTCTACTTCTTAATATTAAAAGGAGGATATTTGTGTTACTCAAACACAGAGATGAATAGCAAATAAAATAGGAAAGACCTGGATACAGTGCTGCGTGCCTTTAATCTCAGCATTAAGCAGAAGGCAGAGACAGATGGATCACTGTGATTTTAGAGCCAGTCTGATCTAAATATTGAGTTCTAGGCTAGCAAGGTGAGACTATGTCTTAAAACAAACAAACAAACAAATAACAAATAAATAACTATATCTGCCATAGCAAAAGAGATGCCTCATGCCTGCTATTTTCTATCATCTTTCCCAGCATCCAGCAGCTGGAAATAATCCACCCGTCCATGAACAAAATGATGGATGAACAAAGTGTTGTGTTCACATAATCTAATAGTAACCAGTGTTTGAACGGAGAAGGTCCTGTCACCTTCTGCAAACTTGATAAGTTTTAAGTATACTATGTTAAGTAAAAATAATTTAGCAGATGATAAATAATCCATAATTACAATCAAGGGAATTACAAAGTAGTCAAATACATAGCAACAGAAAGTTGAACAGTAATTATCCAGGGAGGATATATGGTGGAAAGCATGCTGCACTAATGACTACAGATTATCCTAGCTGCAAGATAGAAAATGTTATGGAGATTACATTTAAGGCAATATGAATGTACTTGATAATCCATACACATATGTTTACATATAATTTTAATTTAAATATACATTTGCTTTCATATATATATTTTCTTATATAAAATCTACACTTTCCGTAATCTCTTAAGTACGGAGTATGCTTTATGGATGTCTACTCCCTGGGGAAGTGTGACTTAATTTGTGCAACAGTTATCCTACTGCACATTACATTATAACACAGCTCCCCTTCCATGCCAGTGCACTTCACGTTGTAATAATAATCTTTTCATTGACAGCATAGCATTTAACAGGCTCTGCCATTCAGTGAGTAGGCATAACTACTGTGACACCACTGCAATTTCACAACTGCAAATTTTCTTATTCATATTCCTATGGGTGGAATTCTGGATCAGAGATATTAGCATTTACCTTTCTTTTTGCGTAAAACTATGAATCCTGACTAGTTAACTTCCATAGAATTTAAGAATACCCTTTCTGGTATCGTCTGCTCAGTTGTTGAAAATATCTGTCTTGGTAACTTATTGATATGCTTACAAGTGATTGTTGATGTGATTTTATTTTACCTTATTTTTGAGGTGAAAGTTCTCATGTTCACTAGTGACTTCAATATTTAACGTGGGGTTTTGAGGATTTTATATGAGTACTGTTCTTTACATCCCTTCCACCCATCTCCATCTGATCCTCTCCTACTCTCCTCATGCTCTTCCCCTAGTCCCTCTCCAATGATTGTCTTCCCTTTTTTACTAACATTTACTCACACGCATGCTCACATGCATGCACACATACACATGCACGTGCACACACACACACACACACACACACACACACATGCACACACACACACACACACACACACACACAAACACACACACCTCTTACTGAGTCCATTTAGCACTGCTTGCCTCTGTATATGTTTACAGTTGATCGCTTGTGATTGGATAGCTTATCAGGAGTCTCATACCTCCATAACGCTAATTCTCGACCTCAGGAGCCATCGTTTGCCTGATGCTGTTCGTCTAGAGATGAGATCTTGTAGTATTCCCTCTGACCTGGCATGTCAGCTGATATTATAACCATCGTGTTGCTGATATAAATATATAAGTTCATAAATATAGATAACATTACTGATAAATCATAGATGAGGCATCCTTGTCATATAGAAGATATTGTGAGTGGCAGAAATCTAAGTCCTCTGGCTCTTGCAATCATTCTGCCCTCTCTTCTGCAATGAGCTTTATATGTTGGGTGTGTATGGTAGACGCACTAGTTGTGATGGTGTATCCCACAGTCTGTTATTCTTTTCAGGTAGAACAATCGTAAATTTATATAAACTGTTTCAATTTGAGGCAAAAAATATTAAATATTGCGTCCTTGAAGAGGGGTGAGAACAGCAGTCATCTGCATGTAGCTCAGTGATAAATGACCCAGGTCGTTCTTGAAAAAAAGAAAATAAGGTGGCTTCTATTTATTCTGAGTACTCTCCATTCATTTCTACTTACCACCCAGTTCTGTTCGCATTTTAGTTGTTGTTCATTAACAACCATTTATGTAATTTTTTATGTGCTTTTTTCCTTTTTTCTTTGTTTTTATGGATATTTTCTTTATTTACATTTCAAATGTTATCCCCTTTCCTGGTTTCCCCTCTGGAACCCCCTATTTCATCCCCTCTCCCTCTGCTTCTATGAGGGTACTCCCTAACCCACCCACCCACTCCTGCCTGCCTGCCCTGGCATTCCCCTACACAGGGGCAACAAGCCTTCATAGGACCAAGGGTCTCTCCTCCCATTGATGCCCAACAAGGCCATCCTCTGCTACAAATGTGGCTGGAGCCAAGGGTCCCTCCATGTGTACTCTTTTGTTGGTGGTTTAGCCCCTGAGAGCTCTGGGGGGGGGGGATCTGGTTGGTTGATATTGTCGTTCTTCCTATGGGGTTGCAAACCCCTTCAGCTCCTTTATAAATGTAATTTTGTTCACCAGATGTAATTGTTTTCTTGGAGGCTTACTTCTGAGTAAGCTAAGCTTTTCTATTATTTCTGAATTCTGGGTGACTGGTTCCATCAGCCGGTCTGTCTCAAAACTTTTCTCCAAGCTAACTGATTCAAACTGGTATCTCTTGGCTTCTCATTGAATTGCTCTGCTTAGAAGTCTCAAGCTAACTCTGGCAATCTGTTCTAATCTTCTGGCTCCTCCTTTTTTGGCCCATTCTTTCTTATTTGCATCCTGACTGTCTTAGTTTGGGTTCCCTAGAGTCACAGAACTCATGGGTAGTCTCTATATAGTAAGAGAATTGGTTGATGACTTACAGTCTGTAGTCCAAGTCCCCAACAATGATCAGCAGCAGCTGTGAATGGAAGTCCAAGGATCTAGCAGTGGCTCAGTCCTTCAAAGGCAGGCAGGCAGGCGTAAAAGAGACTCTTCCTTCTTCCAATGTCCTTATGTAAATCTCCAGCAGAAGGTGTGCCCCAGATTCAAGGTGTGTACCACCACACCTGGGACTTGCTTTGTCCCAGTTGACCTTGAACTCAGAGGTCTCCTTGCCTTAAGCTCCTGGAATTCATAGCCACTTTACTTCAAGATCTCCATACCAAGATTCAGGTTAGAAACTTGTATCTCCCAGCCTCAAGATCAGTATCAAAGGTGAGCCTTCCAATTCTGGACTTTAGTTCATTCCAGACATAGTCAAGTTGACAACCAAGAATAGCCACTACAATCCACCTCTTGTCAACTTGACACAAATATCTCATGTCCACATGAAACAATAACAAGGTCATGAATATGCCTAATGTAATATAACTATTACTCATACCATCACAAACGCATTTGTAAATTTACAATGGTGCAATGTCCCTCGGGAACATTATTTTAGTATCAATACTTAAATATCAATTGATGTTAAAGAAATTGGGAGAAAGACGAATGTGTTCTTAACAAAATAAAACAGAAAAAGCATTCATATTACTTTTTAATCTTCGTTTCTGCAACTGTTACGTGGCCTTAGCTGGTATTTATAACTACTTCCCTCTACTATCCTTTCTGTATTTCCTGTATTTTTGTAAAATTGTTCCAGTAAAACTGCCTTCTCTCTCTGTCTCTGCCTGTCTCTGTCTCTCTCCCTCTCCCTCCCACTTTCTCCCTCTCTTTCCCTCCCTTTTTCTCTCTTGCTTCCTGCTCTCTCCACTTTTTCTCTTCACTGCTTTCTTAAGTGACTTCTCTTTCCTGTTTGTTCTAGTGACAGGTATGTCTTATTTCTGAATCATTCTGTCAAACATTTCTCTGATTTGTCACTTTGTCTGACCCTCAACTAGATGGCACTTTCAGGCTTCTACTACAAACTAATTTTACCTCCACTGTTAGGGATTACAGGTTTATACTAAGGGTATGTCTATATTCCATCCAGATCATACTGTAATCCAGGCTGTTACTGCATTCTGGCAGGATCATATAGACCTACAAGGTCTTTGGATGTAATACCTTGCCAGAGCAGCCATGTTTTTGGATTAAAATTCCTCTACAATCTCAATATAAAATTGCTTATAATTTTTTAATAATAGCCTGGACTTGGAAGTGCATACGCTACCATGTTGCAATTGGAATTCTGTTTCTTGTATGTTCCTAGTGTTCATACCATTGTGCCTTATGAGGTAAATGTTCTCTCAGTAGTCCCCTTCCTTTCTCTCTCGCACTAAACATAGTCATTTTTCTGTATTACTATCCTTTCTAGCAGAACATTTTATTAATTATAGGCTTTCTCCTTTTTTGTACATAGGGTTTTTCTCATATCATTTTTCCAAAATACTTACTTGATTTCTTCAGTGGTTATTTTTTAGTTTATAACCTTCTTAAAATAGCATTTTATTTTACTTAAAATTATTTTACAGTAGTTGATTTCTACAACCTCTAATATTTCACTTGTGTCCTTAGTCCTATTGTCAATTTTCTTTCCCCTGTGGGTTGTTTAATATACTCAGTTATTAGGTTACTTTGTCTTTTGAACAGTCCCGATTGGTCATAAAAGCAGCAGCCTTAGAGTCATTGTGTAGTTTCCATAATTCACTGCTTTATTAAGGCAGATTGCATTTGCAATATTTTTATGCAGGAGGCCCTGCGTCCCTTGTAAAAAAAAAAAATGAAGCAAAATTGAGTTTAGTGAATTTCCTATAGTGAATGCAGGAAAGAGAGAGCAGAGAAAGAGCAGAGAGAAACACAAATGCTTTAAATATGGTAATATTCATTCAAAAGGAAGGAGGAAGACCAGAGAAGCTTCTAGCCTGAGATTACTGGCCAATGCCTTTGGTACCAATCATCAATAGACTAGGATTGCCATGATTTTGAGGCTTGTCTCTTCTACATACCCAATTCCAGGCCTGTCAGTAGTTTATAACAAACTATGTCTCAAGAAAACAAGAGAAGAAGGGGAGGAAGAGGAGGTGAGAGCATAAGAAGCAGAGGGATGTGGGGGAAATTTGGGGAACCCCTGGGAATTTCCTTTTGAGTGCTTCCCCTACATGATGAATTCTGAGCATGTGGAGAGATCACCATTCTTGTGCGTGTTTGGTTTCTTTTTTACAATTCAAATCTGTGTTACTGAAGCCACAAACATTTATGCAGCACTCATATTGGTAGAATATGCAAACTGATGGAGTAATGACATCGCTGTGTCACTGTGAAGTCAGGTGGCTTGCTTATTTGTTATGGCTTTTATAGGTTGAAGCATTAAGAATTCCAAGCTCGGAGGGTGTCCCCTGTGGTTCTTCCAGAACCCGAACATCCCATTTCCATATGTGTTAGCATAATTCATTTAAGTACTTAAATGGAATCATTTCAGCCAATTGCATTTGCAGATTTGGCACTAAACATGCAGTAGAGAGGGAGATGGATATAAAACTGTGAAAATGATTTATAGGACACTTTGAAATCTAGAAATGTCAGTTAAGCATTTCCTTAGAAGCAGTTTGTCCACAACCCTCATGGTACTATGTAGCAAATACATATATATGTGTAGTATTAGTGTGTTTTAGGAAATGTTAATGTTATATGTAAATTAGTCATGTTTTATACTTAATAAAAAAGTTTTCCAAAGGAACTTAGCATTATTAAGTTTTATGTCACTATGAATTTGTCCAGTATAGATTTCAAAAAGAAGCGTAGTATTAAATTTTGTGAGTCATCCATGTTTAATTCTATGGTTACCTATTTTTAACACTTCTTTAACTATAATCATGACATTGTTGAATGATACAGTAAAAAGGACCATATGGCACTCTTTATCAATATCTGTGACTAATGATGAAGAAGTCAAGTAGTCAGATATAAGGTGAAGTTTTCTGCACCAGTAGGATTAAGTAACATTTTACAGATTAATGAGGATGGTTATAGCTGTGTTGAGGATCCTTGCATAGCAGTGGCTCTATAATAAGTGAGATATGAATTGCTTATAACAACTGAAGAGGGACATCTGTCCATTACTGTTGCCATGACAAAACACCATGACCAAAACAATTTAAGGAGGGACATGATTATCCAATTCATTACTTCCACATCTCAGTTCATCATCACAGGAAGTCAGGGCAGAAACTCAAACAGGATAGGGGCCTAAGGACAAGAGCTGATGCAGAGGTCATGGAAGGATGCTGTTCACTGGCTTACGCCTCATGTCTTCCTCAGCCTGAATTCTTAGAGAATCCGGCTGGGCTCTCCCCTCTCAATTCAATCACTAATTAAGAAAATGCCCGTCCAGTCTCGCCTACAGCCTCATCTTATGGAAGTACTTTCTTTATTAAGGTTCCTTCCTCCCAGTTGATCTGTGCTTGTGTCAAGTTGGCATAAAATTGCCAGCGCAGACAGACCTATGAGAATTAGCCCAGACTATTTGTACCATCAATGATGCCTGAGAACATAAGAATACTGACAACTGAGGTCTGTGTCAGACTCTATAAGAAGATAAAAAAAATGATCTGTTTTTCAGTATTCATTTGTCGTGTACAATCCTATCATATTTCACTGGCCAATTTGCTATCTCAGTAAAAAAATACATACATACATAATTCGTACAGCCCCTTCCCATTTAAACATAGCTCCTTTTTTTTTCCAAATCCCTATATCATCTCTTTCTTGCCAGTCAAGATCAAAGTGTCACAAATTCAAGTGCATGGGGAAATCAAGAAGCCCATTTGAAAGTATAATATTGTGAAGCAATGTTTGTCTCCTAATGATGATAACACATATTCTTCCTTCCCAAGGAAGTGTCTCTGCTATCAAATATATAAATTTAAATTTATTACATAAGAAAACCAACAGGCCAAACTGTTTGAAATGAGAAGGAATCAAGAAAAAGGACAGACTGAGCTTTCAAGATCAAATTCAAGAGGCAGGTCCAAAGCAAACACACACAAGCTAACGTTGATTGGTTGCTTCATTTATACAAGTTGCCATTCTTTGATATATCTTGTGCTCACTTGTGAAACAGAAGAGAGATCAGAATCAGATTTCAAAGGATTAAGCAGACTGAATCATTAGCTTCGAAAGTGGCTAAGGAATTGATGGTGAAAAGCTGTGTTCGGTTGTGTCAAGGCTGACATTTGATCTCGAACACAGGAAGCATTGAAACTTATAGAATTTCTATTCATGGGAACGGTACTCATACATGAGTCATGACTGTACATTTAGTATACATGACTACACAGAAAGTGACCTGTACAATATAAGATTAACAATGAAAATGGAGAATTTTGCTTACCAAGTACTAGTCAACTTTGGACACAGTCTCACCATAAGAGATTAGTTGAGAAGTGCTTTGGACAACACTGGACTTGACACAAACCTTTAAAGAACATAAGAAAGAAAAGAGAGAGAAACAGGTATCGTTATCTGAATCTTCCGTGTGTCCAAGGAAGCAAACCCTACAAGAATCATTCATGACAGGGACAGAAGAAGGTAGACATAGAAATTGGAATTCAACTTTCTGTTAAGAGATGCCTCTGAGAAGCTGTACAAATTAATGCTGATGTGAAAATTATTTTGAGGAGTCATGATTAACTTTTCATTACTTGCTAAGTAGACATTACAGGTACATTTAGCATTTTATATAATTATAATAGTCTAAATGATTCTTCCAGTAGACAGAGAAGGCAATAATATAAAAATGACAGATTGTAAAAAAGTAATGTTACTAATTGATAATAAGAGATGTGAAAGTACAGAAATTGTTTTTTCTTATTTCCCTTTCACTTAAATGAAGAGCATTTTGAGGAGGTATTTTATCCAGAAGTTAGCATAGGAAACTTGGTTGATGTGTTGGAGTGATTTCCCTTGGAAATGTTTATTAAGCTGTTGAAGATACAATCTTTGTAAACACAAGGTCATTTTAAAATTGAGCCTTAGAAATGAAAAAATGTTCTATATAAAAGACTTTGTTATCAGGAAGGGCTATATGATTCATTGAAAAGTCAGTTGAAAGAATATCCAGAGAAAGTTTTGATTGAGTCAGAAAAAGTTGGAATAAAATTTGTGTTGTGCTGTATTTAAATATTCACATTCCATATTTGGTAGCAGGTAAGATAACTTTTCTCAGAAATAGGAGATTAGAATTAAAGAGGAAAATGTCCAAATTGCTTTAAAATAAAATGCATATTTAATCCCTAAGTGTGTCATTGATTTGGCAAGGTAGTATTATTTTCAAGTTAGAGTAAGAAAATTACTGAATATTTACAGTGGGAACACTCTGTAAACTAGAAAGGTAGAGGAGTGGGACTTTCAATGACATGCTAAGGGAAAACTGCAAGGAAGAAGGGTAGCCTTACCTCAGGCTCAGGGACAAAGCTGTGCCACACAGTTCCCCTTCGTGAGTGCTTCTTCTAGCCTGAGAATTCAGGAACTGCACACTGTGTTTATTCATGCTCTCTTCCGGGCATCTAACAGCACCTGATAGATGGTTGATAAATTTTAACTGAGTATTGTATTAGTTACTTGTCTTACAGCTGGAACTAAGTTCTGGATCAAATAACTTAAGGGAGGATTATTTTGTCTCTTGGTCATAGAGAACATTCCATTGTGGTAAGGAAGTCATGGTATTGTCGTCAACATGGTGGATGCTGTCACTGGCAAGAGATGGAGGAGAGACAGAAGTAGCAGTACTTTCCCATAGAGCTCTTTCCTATCAAGAATAAGGCCAAAAAATGCTATCCACTTGGGGGCAGGGGGAGGCACTGATTCCCCTCAGATAGTCTCTCAGTAATTCCAAGTGAGATAGGTTTACCTTAGTGGATCCCAGATTTTGTCAACTTGAAACATAATTAACCATAAAAAACATTGGTATTTATAAATAATCATTCTGGGAATCCTAGAGAATAAATATCCAAAACAGAAAATAGGGTGTCACTACTCTAAAGATTAATAAAACCTACACTGACATGAGGTTTCCCATTTCACATGGAATTTGTGTATGAAGAATAAGGGAAGAGTGATCTGGGAAACCCAGCTTTTGAGAGATTGAGGGTTACACAGATTGCCTCACAGAGACTGCGGAGAAGGTATTAGCATTTTTAATTGACATGAGCTTCATTCAGACAGATGACCAAATGGACCAGAACACAAGCTACTTAACAAGAGTTGAATACTGCACAGCCACATGGAAAGAGAACACCAAGAACATGTGATGGATCCGTGTGTGCCTGTATATGACTCCAGTGATTGTCTCCGGGCAGAAGAGCACAGCTTCTAGACACATAAAAGTGGGAGAATGTATTTCAAAGGCTGTGGTGCTGCTAATAGCCTTGGACCTGAGATCCAGTAAAGGCTACAGAGAAGAGTGAAGGGAGCTAACCTGACTCCTGCAGGAGAGACTTCTCGTTAGTATGACATTGGCAGGCATGAAGGGGCTGGGGAAGTGTATCAGTGGGCAACATGATTGTAACACAAGCCTATGACCTGAGTTGGTATTTCCAGCACTTCTCTAAAAGCTGGGTGTGGTTGCACAGCCTAAAACCCTGGAACAGGTGAGAGCTGGGTAGGGGTTGGTGGAGAGAAGCGTATCCAAGGGCTCAAAGGCTAGGCCATCTAGTCAGCTAGGGAGCTGCAGGTAACGTGAAAAACAATGCCACAAAGGGTCATATGGTATGCGATAGAAGAAGACATCTAACACTACCTCCTGACCTCTATTCGCAGTCACGGAGCACACGCACTTAGACTATGTATGCTCACTCATAATCACCTACACAAGGATATATAATTAAATATATTTATATTCGTTTAATATGTATCATCAAACATATAAATGATTATATATTGTATAACGTATGTATATATGAATATATATTTGAATATTTATTAATAAAGGAGTCAGATTTGTAGAACAGTAAATATACTGTTTGTGAGGATAAAGGAGGAAAGAGTGGTGCTTGAGTTGGACAATCGTCCTGAGAAGGAGTTAGGAAGGAGACTGACTGAAGCGAAGGCAGCGTTAGGAATGAATTCAGTGTAGTAGATGCTCGAGTTTGTTTTGTGTTCTTTCTTTGGCAAATATGACGTAAGGCTATCCGCTGAGACAAGGATGATGCTGATCTCAAAGAAAGGTCAGTTAAGAACAGAACAGCCTCTCCATGGAGGTAAACACTAAATAAAGAAGAATAGTGGAAGTCTGAGACAAGAGGGGGCCAGAGGTCTACCCCAGAGGAACTACAACCCTTATTTATTTATTTATTTATTTATTTATTTATTTATTTATTTATTTATTTATTTATTTATTTGAAGAAAGGAGAAAGAACCCTCCAGTGCATGCTCGGAGGAGAGGAAAGAGGTTCTGAGAGTTTGACAGCAAAGAGAAGGGCAGGGGCTGAGTGACATTTGTTTCGAAACACGGCTCTTGAGACTTCATATTTTCTGATTAAGGTTTGTTTTTATTTCTAATTGTTATGATCTAGTTTGGTGACTAGACAGGGCTCATTTAACCAGTGTTAGAATATTCTGCCGTTTCTTCTTTCTCAAAGAAGCATCTATAAATAATAGAAAGAACATAATTCTCAGGTAAAGTAAAAAAAAATCCCTCTGCCTTTCCTACGTCCTGTTGGCAAGAGCTTTTAGCAAACACTGATATATTTGTTTCTCTGAGCTTAGAGTTTTGATTAATGGGCTTGTTGGCATATTTCCTCTTCCTTCACCTGCTGGCTAGCTCAGCTCTGGGAAATCTCTTCAGGTCAAATTAAGGGTAGAGGACAGTATATAGTGCCCCAGGAGACAGCTGTATATAACTCCCATTTAAATGCCACCAATGAAAAACGTGCCTTGGTTTAATTTAAAGCTTTTGGTTAAGGAGAGAGTTACTTTGTAATTGAATAACACTGCTTCCTTCCTATCTACCCCATGGGTATGAGAGTTAAGAACTAAAACAATCTAATAAGATAATATTTCAAGGGCATACAGTACTTCTCTTTCCATACACAGAGCACTTTAAATCTTAGGGGAATTGTGTGCGTGCAGAGGCAACGTAGCTGTGCAGGATGTTGGACCTGGAGAAGATGGCAGCAGCAAAATACAAAACCGAGGACCCAGAAGCAGCTTAGGCTCCTTCTTTGGAAATCTGCTTCATAGGGTGCTGACGGATTATCTTCCTGTAGCACACAGGTGCCCACATTCCTTCAGGGCATGCTCAGTACCAAAAAGGAAAATCACTCAAAAGTTACAAGGGCTCGCCATTGCTACACAGAGACCAGATGGGAGCCGACAGTTACTTTGTTTATCCTGCAGCCTCTAATGTTTCAATGGGTAGTGCAAGAGCTAGAAACTGATTAGTTCTCAAACCCTCCATAATCCATTAGGTGCAGGTAGGCAGCTTCTCTGTGGAGCTTATTTTTATATTCATGGTATGATTAAGAGGGTTCTGATACAGCCTTCCTCCTGGTGTGATAACAGACACTTAATCTCATAGCACGGTCCATCTACTTGTGAAGTACCATGATTCAGCTAAGTACCATGATTCAGCCAAGTTCCCAGTACTGTTACCCAGCTCAACCCATCATGGGGATGGTACACTCATGTCTCCAAAATGCTGCTCCCACGTTTCCTAACCCCTCACACACTTTCACACTCTCCTACAGTTCTCAGTCCCGCTGCTCTGAGAAGTTAAGAGGCTATTGGTGGAGAATGACGTATATGTCTGCTATTTTTCTCTCTTCCTCTGTTCTCTTATGAAATGCACTTGGGTGAGTGGTGAGCATGGGTTTTTTTGGTTTTTTTGTTTGTTCATTTTGTTTTTGTTTTTGTGGTTTTGGGGGGAGGGGCAGAAGTGTAATCTAAACTTCAGGTGGTGGTGGGAGAGCATTATTTTTCTTGAATTCCTCTTCACCTTACTTTTCTCACCTTCAATTTTATAGAGGCTTTTTTTTTAAATCTACCACCATTCTGAGAGAAAAGAAATAGATTGATTTATTTTCATGCTTGGTGTTTCTTTGCTAGGTAAAGCATCTTATGATGGTGTCGAATCCTTGGAAGATACCTCTCTCTGCTCAACTTGGTTTAACTGACTTTTAGTTTCATTCTCCAGGAGCCAACTTGTTAACTTGAAAATAAAACTCTACCTCTTATCCCTACCGCTTTGCCAAATTATCTGCCTTGACCGTCCATCATGGTAGTGTTTTTCTAGAGTAGTTGGCCATATCATTTCCTGAGCTCTGAAGAAAATTTTCTTCAGAATCTGTTATAGCTATTGTTTTCTATGCCAAGGAGTCATTTCAACTATCTTATCATAATAAGCCTTAAAGAAAAAAGCAAACTTGATAAAGCCATTTAATCTTTCCTCCCACATGATAGTTTCTCCTTTCTCTTTACCTACCTGGAAAACGATTGGTAATGTACCAGTTATCTTGCAACCAGTGGTAGCCTGATTTCCATATTATCTTTACAGCAACTTTTTTCTATAGCCTGACCATGCACCTCCCTACTCTTCCTTGAGTGTTATTTCTAGTCCTTCTAACTCCTGCTGGTTGTGTACTCACCCTTACCCTGTACCTCACTGGGGAATCTGGGCCTCTTCTGTTTCAGTGATGGGAAGCAATAGAGTTAAGGTCTAAACATTTGACCTTTCCAGCCACGGAAACCTACTGTTCTATTCTGGCCTCCAATAACATGTGATCTTAGGAGAATTCCTCACTGCATGTAATGCTGGTTTATTCATCTGTAGGAAACAGATATTCCTGTCAGGCTCCCTGTTGAGATTTGAAATTGTGACTGTGTGGGTAAGTGAGTTCTTAGTATAAGTGAAGAACTCCCTAAATAGTTGCTGTTTATGCAAGCTGCTGTTGTCCACATCCCCAACTGATAACCATTGCCATCATCATCATCATCATCACCATCACCACCATCATCATCATCATCACAATCACCACCACCATCATCATCATCACCATCACCACCATCATCATCATCATCACCATCACCATCATCATCACCGTCATCATCACCACCATCACCATCTCCATCATCATCATCACCACTACCATCCCTTGTGAGAATTATTCCTGGAATCAACATTTTCTCAAGTTTATCCTGTTAATTAGATCCAGGCTTATCATAGCCTTGTTCATATTGTTAATTTTTTGATCTACTTTATCAGCTTCTGGTCTAGCAGTAAATGATGCCTATAAAAACACAGCAGTAAAAATAGCTTTATTATACGACTTCCTCATGAAGAGAGTCGAAATCCGTTTCCTCCCAATGCATCATCAGAGTCATCTAGTCAACATGCTTAAGCCACGTTCGTTGTTTGCCTGCAAAGAAAAATGTCCCGTGTACCTGCCATCTAGTTGAATTATTAACAGGGCCAAGTCACTGTACAGCCCCCATTTGGAAATGAATAATTGCATATTTCTCACCCTGTGTTCATTCAGCATTTTCGTAACATTGTGGCCTTTACAGTGCTCTGCTTTGTAACATAACAGATTGCTGCTCTGTCTGCTATCTACAAGCAACCTTAGTGTAGATACATTGTTTCATTCAGTTTTGCTTTTTTTTTTTTTATTGCAAGCTTCTGTACCAAGAAGACGTTTCCTGAGGGGAAAGTTTCAAACCAATGCATAAAAAGACAACCCCAACGGGTTTGAAGCACAGTCAGTGTATATATAGACTGAATGTCAGAACAGTGAACTTTAGCCTCTAACCAGAGCCTTCAAGGATCATTCTGTAAGCTTTCCCTGTGGTAAAGTGTTGTACAAGTGTGCTTACTGTCCACTTCTTTACCTGCTGAGAGACTAGATACAGAAAACCTATTCTACTTAAACAGTGGCCCATCACTAGCTAGCATAGAGAGAACCTGTGTAGTATGCTTTGCAGCCATCAAAATATTTTTCATATAATTGAGTCATATTAAAGATAGATAAACCTATTTTTCAATACTTCAGTCAATTTTCTCTTTTATTCAAGGACACTTACATATTTCTGTGAACTTTATTATTTTATTCATTTCAAATGCTGTTCATATATTATTCTCTAAACAACTTTTCTTTCTCATTCACTACGCAGCTTATCTAGTATTCTTGTCTCAGTTGCTTATATTAATACCAAACTCTCCACTCTTTTATTTATAATTATCTGATTTACAAAATAGAATTAATTATGGTGTATGTATGTGTAAATATGGGTGCATGTGGAGATTCGAAGACCCATTGTGAAGTCACTTTTACCTTTTTGCCTTTGCACTGCTCCTGGACGGCAAATTCTGATTATTGGGTTTGCATTATTGGGTGACCGCACTTCTGCCTGCTGTGTCCTCTAGTCAGTCCAGTTTTAATGCACTAAGAATGTGTAAAACCTCAATTCATTGCTTTCTTTCTGAAAATTCTGTTCTAATGTTTTAAGAAGTGGTCTTGTGGTGTGTTTACAAAAACTAATCTTTTGTGCTCAAGATATTTCCAAAATAAATTTGTTTATTATGAATATTTTAAAATTTAAATTAAATGTAAATATAAACTAACCTTAGTGGTAATAGAAATCTTTTTAATATGTAAAATGTAAATTCTCTTGTGAAAAAAAGTACCAATACGGAGTTAGAAATGGGGTCTAGTTTTAAAAAAAGTTAATGCACAATATTTTTTTAGCATTTTTAAAATAAAATGTAGCTGAGGAAATCCTATAATTTTGTTTTAGTAAGTAAAGCAAAATCTTCTTTGTTTGAGATTATTTGTTTTAAAATTAGATTGAGTGTTGCTGTATGCCTTAGTTTCATTTAAATGAATGTATCCTTTACTTGGAAAACTATATTTAATTATGCTATTTGGTTAATCACCCATTATTGTATTATATCTTGCTTTAAAACATAAGATAAGAGTAGAAGCAAGAAAATTAGTACACATAAACATTATATAAGCTATTTTATCCTTATATAGAGGGTAATTTATTAATTAAAAACAAGAGTAGCCTTTACAGACACAGAGAGAGGTGGAAAGGGGAAGGGAGAGGGAAGGAGGAAGAGGAGGAGGGAGAGAGGGAGAGAGAGAGAGAGAGAGAGAGAGAGAGAGAGAGAATTCTCCCATAGTCGTGGTTGTCATATGATTCAGTCATGGAGATTAAATTCTGAGTAGTTAGTTGAATAGATCTTTTCCTAAAAGAGAGGCTGAAATTCATTAAGAACTAATTAGACATGTATAGAAGGCTAATTTTGCATGTTAAGCCTTATTAGAGTGGGATAAAGCAATTCATAAAGAATCATAACATTGCTCTGGACAGAATCAAGTAAGATGTCCCTACCAAGCCTTGTTTCCTAATAAGTTGCAGAGCATGAAAACAAATCAAGGCAAAAATCTCAGGTCCAACTCATCTTGCCTTTTGTCAGGGGAAAACAGCACACATAATGCCCACACAACTCTATTAGACAGTGCCTCCTGGCAAAGGGTTCCTGAAGTAGCAGCTGTCCGTGCAGGTGGACCGCCTCCTTTTAGTATCTGAGCTAGAGAAAATCGTGCCATTTGCCAGGATAAATTTACCCTCAGCGAAACATAACTGGGTATGAATTCTTGCTAGATTCAATGCCCAATTACTGAGCCTGCAACAGGACACTATAATAGCAGTATGTCCAGCTCTCTGAGTAAATCTGTCAGCTGCATTCGACTGCAATTTAGATATACGGCATATAGTGGGAATTAAAGAAAAACAAATGCTATAATTTTTACTTTGGCCAAACTTAGAATCTGCATCCCATATTAGCATCATTTTTTAATCTGCCCTTTTAAGTAAATAGCTTGGGTTATTTCCATGTTGGAAAACTTAAGTTCTGTTGACATTGTCTCACAGTACCTCCTACGGTGGGTGTGCTCCCTTCTCCTTGCGTGTCCTAATAGACAGGACATCTGCTGGTTTCTGTAAACAGTAGCACCATCCCTGTACTCCCAGCTTAGCTCACGCGCACTCTCCAGGAGGGGAAAAACACTTAAGAGGCAGCAAGGTAGGACAGGCAGACACTGCTGACATCATTCTCAAGCAAGTGCACTTAGAGGCATATATTCACATAAATTCCCCAAACCACTCCGGCTGGTTTCTTGTGTAGATCGTATTGTCGTTGAATATGTTCATCCAACTTAGTAACTCTCACTTGTTATTCTGAGACAGGCTGGTTTGTCTCTTAATACTACTTAGGGCTTAAATAAAGCTTGAATATTGACTGATATTTCCTAAATGTCTCAGGGGCACATTGGTTTGGCTCTGATACCCTCGCTTCAGTTCTTCTGAGGTCCTTGGTCATTTTAGTTGCTTTTCTTCTGTTTCCTAGTCTTGGTGTTGGTGTCGCGATAAGGAATTGGAAAAATGAAAGAGTGACTTTGTATCTGAATGGTTTGACCAAGAGTGAGCTCAGTTCTGAATTCTCTTTCTTTGACTTCCTTCTGTCTGTGGTTGCTGGTTAGCAGCCAGCCTGTATCGTGTATGTAATCTGTCCCTGTCGTCTGTGTCTTGTCTGGTTGATCTCTCTGTCATGCCTGTCCCTGACAAAGGGCTTTGTCTATATTTATTGAGGAGCATGGATAAATTGGTATGAGAATAATTTTATAGAAATCTTTAACAGAATTAGAAAAAGGAAGATGTTAGTTTGCTGACCCAGAATATCACTTAAAAGTACAGATGAGATTGACCTTTATCTACATGTTGTTTTCAAATTTTATGAGCTATTTGCTGCTTTAGATTGCTTTCAATGTGTTGGCTGCTTTTAGAAAATGGTACCAATTCAGATACATGGAATAATATATATCTTAAGATTAGATCTACGAATTTAGCTTAGGCTATAACAGCTGATTACGTAGGAAATCTAAGGCATAGTGGAGTTGGGTACATTGTTTTCTTGAAGGCTAGTTAAACCGACACAGGTGAGTAGAGAGTAGAATAGGAGGTTCAATACATAAGTCTTAAGTGATCTCAAGGTATATTATTAAATTAGCTGCAAGGTCTAACAAAAACTGCCTCTTTTAAGGCAGAAGATTTTATTAGAAAAAAAAATATATATATCCCTTCATACCCTAGGCAATATTCATTGCTATCTGTTTGGTGCATGGTAGCCTTTCTCACTTTGGTTAGATTGAATTTTGAAATTAGATTTAATTATGATTCTATGATGTCTAAGAATGTTGAATGTCTTTAAATATTTACTGAACATTTCTTATTTCTTCTTTTGAGAAATGTTCAGGTCACTGGCCCATTTGTCAACTATAAACTTTGTATCTTTTTCAGTGATTAATTTTTGCAGTCCTTCACATGTTCTAGGGCTCATCCTTTCTGGGAGGTAAAAATGATAGATGTGGGTTGTCTGTTCATTCTCTTGTTAGTTTCATTTGCCATCCAGAAGCCTTTCAAATTCATGTAACCCATTTGGCAGTTCTTGAGGTTGTTTCCTGAGCTGTATGGGCTTGATTTTAAAAAAAAAAGAATCAATCAATCAATCAGTCAATGAAACAAAGAAAAAAAGAAGGAAGGAAAGAAAGAAAAGCAAGTATTGTATTTGTCCATGTTTTCCATCAGCAATTTCAGTGTTGTTTCCAGTTCTAATTAAAGTTTTTTAACCACGTTTGAATCAATTTTTGTCAACATCTAATTTCATTCCTCTGTAGGTGAATAGGCAGTTTTACCAATACCTCATGTTGAGTAGACTATCCTTGTTTCGGTGCATGATGTCATTTTTAATACCTTCGGGAAAAAATCAGAAGAACTTAACTGTGAGAATTAAGCTCTAAATCTGTTATTATATTTTCTCCACGTATTTGTTTTCAAGTTAGTACCCTGATGTATTTATTACTGTGGCTCAGTGGCATAATTTGAGGTTGGGTAATTATCTTCTTCCTTTTAGAATTAGTTTGGATTCTCACGATCTCTTCTGTTTCTGTATAGATTTTAGGATCGCCTTTCTAGTTTTATGAAGGATACCATTGAAATTGTGGTGGAGATTTTACTGAATCTGTAGAGTACTTTTTGTGTAAAAAGATTACATCATTAATTCTGCCAGTCTAGGAGCATGAGAAGTTTCTCATTGTCTAGTATATTTAGTTTTTGTCTTTGTCTTAAAGTACTTCTTCTGCATGCTTCCCTTCCCCAGGAAAATCATACATAACCGAATTGAATAGTTGAACTAAAAAAAATTGAAGAGATTTGACTAGTATATGATAATATAAAAATTATGGCAAAAGATACCCTGTCCTTAAACCATACCTTATGTCAGGAGTTCTACTAGATGATTAAATTATGATAGCACATCTGTCCTACACATAAAATGTGTTCTTTTCAGAGAGGTTTATTGAGGAGCATGCCTCTTTGTTTGTCTATTTCCTTTACCTTTAGTTGTTTAAGTTCTCAATATATGTTGTATAATAACCCCTTATCCGATTTGCCATTCGCGAGTTTTTTCTTCTATAGGTTTTCATTTCATTCAGTGATTATTTCGTTTGCTCTGGAGAAACTGCGAGTCTGACGTCATCTATTTAGTTTTTTTATCTTTGCATCGTCTTTGCATTTGTTACAAGTGGAAATTATTTTTGTCATCCAACTCAATTGTAGTATTATTGTTAGTTTTCTTCATTTTGTGTTACTGGTCTTAATTTTCATACCATTATGGTTTTGTGGCTTATTGTTTAATTTTTAGACAATTCTAGTGGAAGTCCTATTTTGGCTAAATATTCTCCTGGAGATCCTGTGTGTGGCTTCATACCAGCGAAATATTCTTGTTTTATATGGAGTATGAGATAGTTCATAAACACAATATGTCGAAGACTAAAACAGAATGGAGTTTGCTACTCTTTTATATCGAGAATTATAGAACTTATAGGAAAATTATAACAACAGATAAAGACACAGCATGTTCCTATTCATGTGTTTGCTGGGATTTCTTTAACCAGAGTGCTTTGAATATAGTTTTATGTTTATTTCATTTATATGTTCTTGATTGTTTTAGCATGCAATTTTCCTAAATTATCAAGTAAACTGAAAGCTTCAAATTTGGAGAAGATTTGTAAACTTTTTTTGACTTGTTGAACCTTCTTGAAGATAATTTACAATCAGAGACATATTTGAATAACCCTTAAATAGAGACGGTCTTTCAAAATACTTCTTTATATAAAATTGATAACTCATGCTTATTGACAAAACTGTATTGCTAATCACAAGGACAAAATAACCTAGTAATGCATAGATAAATATAATAACAGAACACTTATGACTTTTGCAGTTGTGATATGCTAGTGTATAGTTCAGGATTCCCATATTACACTCATGGGACAGTGCTTTATTGGAGTCAGCATCTGTATTTGACACACTTGCATATCAATTCTTGTGTCAGACAAAATAAGTTGTTCTATCTTTATCCCTAACTTGAGATTTCTATACAATTGTATCATCTTAAAAGGCTTTTTGTTTTTAGATCCTGAATCACAAGGTTTTAGTATATAATTTAAGTTACTAAATTACCATAAACTGACAGAAATATCTAGGGTATTCTATGCCCATTTTTATGTTTTATGAGATATGATAGTTTAATTACTTCCAAAGTACTAAATTTCAATTTAAGAATATTGCTGCTAAGGGTCATAGCTAATTTTACTGTTTAAAATAGGCAATAAGAAAGTCTCAGAATTAAGTAAATATTCATACTATTACATTATATAGTAAAATCATGACAATTAGACTCTAGGCTGTAATATAGCTCAGATTTTGACAATCCTGAAGAGGAAGCAAAGAAATTGCATGGGATAGCTTAGGCATGATTTATCTTATGTTATGCAATGCTGAATAAGAGAAAATGTATGGAAATGTGTTGCCCACTGAATTTTAGTATACTCTTTGTGCACCTAAATCACACACAAACACACACACACACACACACACAGAGAGAGAGAGAGAGAGAGAGAGAGAGAGAGAGAGAGAGACAGAGAGAGACAGAGACAGAGAGAGAGAGACAGAGACAGAGACAGAGAGACAGAGACAGAGAGACAGAGAGACAGAGATGAAGACGGAGACTGAGAGACGGAGTATTATTGAGTGAAATATTCAGAAAAAAGGTTCAAATTATTTTCTTAACAATTTCAAAGGAACTAGAGGTCAATAAATAAGAAGACATTTCTCAACTTCCCTTACTCAAGATGGAGGACGTCTTGGATTCATCACGTCCCGGATTTTAATGACTTCCTGTTGAAATGTCCTGACGCTAAATTAGAAGCATGCCATGGCATATCTTCATGCTTCCAATACAGTATTTGAGTTACTCAGGCTGTATTCATTTTCAACTGCAACCACTGTCTTGTATTATCCTAATAGAATGAGAGAAAGAAATCTCCATACTTTCTCTCTCCTGTTTTATATACAAACCCCAGTAATTGGATTCTGAGACTTCATTCTCATTTTATCCCAGGGCTCTTATTGATCATTTGGCCAGAGAGACAGGATTCTGGAAGGAATACATTAAGGGAACAGCAGCTCTGTCTGATAAGTGCTTGGCAAAAATCACTGATGTAGTAATTTTGGTAATGTACATCTTTGTCTCCGGATAGAAGGCTGGCAGAATGCAGAGCTGCTTCTGTCCGTGTTCTGCATTATGCCTCTTGTTTGTGTTTGCAGTGAGAGAAGGAGGAATGGGGAAGGAGAGAGAGAGAGAGAGAGAGAGAGAGAGAGAGAGAGAGAGAGAGAGAGAGAGAGAGAATGAATCAGAGACAGGAAGAGACAGGGAGAGACAAAAAGACAGACAGAGACAGGGAGAGGTAGACAGAGAAAGAGACACAAAGATGGAAAGATACACAGAGAAAAAGGGAGACAGAGACACAGAGACAGAGAGAAAAAAGAGATAGAGACAGAGAGAGACTAGCCCAACCACTATCTAGATGTACTGGCCTACAGTTTAGGTGAAATAATTTCATTTCTATTAAGATAACACATTATGTAAATGGCCCAACACTTATTTGAAAGTGGACTCTCTTTTTCTGCATTGTGAAAATATATACGTATAAAATTGAAAATTCGTTATTATTTTCAAGAGCTTGATAGCACATAATTGCAGATTCATCTCCATTCTTATTTTTATTTATTTTGCTTTTTTTTTAACTTACAGACTTCCAACAACATTTGCAACTATTATCGATAGAGAAGAGGAAAGGAATTTTTGGCAAATAGGAAATTGCAGTTCTGGGGGGAGACTTGTCTGGAGGCTATGCATTGGGATCTCAAAATGAGCCTGAGTTAGTGTGTGTGTTATGAGAAATGACGCTGTCCAGCTTTCAGGGACCTGGCTGTACATTCTGTCCCTTCTTGACTCCTTGGTGTGTAAAAAGGAGAAAATTTCCCTGTTCACAATGCTAATACTATTTACATTCTTTATTAGGCACCACGATGTGAGTTAAGCTTGCTAGGTTGTCTTTTAGTATCGCTATACCTTCAAGGAGGTGGTATGGACTGTGTGACTTCAGTAAAGCTAAAAAATGGTCTTGAAATACTGTGTTTTCCTTGGTCAAGGCATATTAGTGGTTCTCCTTTTGAGCAAATGAAGACTTCAGCAAATAATGGTTCATTGTGAGAAACTTTAATGTTTGACTTAAATATTAAACATTTGTCATGAGTTTATCATGATCTGCTGCTTAGTTTACTTTGATTATGGAATGTTTCAATTTCAAAATTCAGGATGGTCTTGACTCCAAAGACAGAATTGATGAACTTAGAATTATGATTTTAATGTGCACTATTGATAAAAGAGCAATAGTAAAATCAAATTTCCAACATCTACAATAATTCATGTTGATTCTTTAGTCAGTGTTCATGTGTGACAACAAGACATTGCACTATGCACAATGGTGGTTATACCCAAATGATAGATAGATGATAGATAGATAGATAGATAGATAGATAGATAGATAGATAGATAGAGATAGAATTCATCCGCATAGACTACACTTCAAATGTAGAGATGTAAATAAATGAACTTGATTATATTACAGTACCGAATATTAACATATATTTTAATGCATTCACTAACTGGACAGTTACTAGACAGTAACTCTACTCTGAGGACTGTCCCTTTTTTTCTAGTTAGGGAGATTACAGTAACAGAAGAAACAAACTGGGTGGAGTAAGTTTATATTCTCTGAAAGAGAGTCAAATGATACACATGCCAAAAAATTAATAATACGACATCCAAACCACATGGAGAAATGTGTAGTAGTGTAATGAGATAACCTTTGGCAGGTCCTGGGCAAACCAAGGACAGAGGAAGAATTATGTCACCATTTTTGTTGTTGTTGTTGTTGTTGTTACTGCACAGAAAACCAACAATCAAAGAAACAAACAAAAAATAGAGCCAAGAGGAAAAGTGATTGCTTTTCAGACAGAATTGTGATCAGGCCATATGGGATTTTGAGTGCTTAGTAAGAAGTGGCCTCAGGGGCAAGGAGATGACATTAACAGCTCTGTGTATTGTTTGCTTCTATTTATAAGCACAGAAAAGCTGCTGTGTAGAGAATTGTCCTTTAAGAATGGGATATTGCTGCATCAGCACCGTATAGGAAGAACTGGCGTAGGAATGGACCCAAACTAGACAAAGAAGTTAGATCAGCAATGCTCTATGCAGATGGGCAGTGAGATTGTGTAGTTCAGTTGATGCGGAGCTCTGCAGGAACAAAACCTAAAGACCCAGTAAGGGCAGAAGGGGAAGGGCGGGGCAGAGAGAAAGATAGAAAAGCCAGAGGTCCTTCTAAAATTTAGGAGCCAAGGAAGTGAATGGTTTAGCTGTTAGGGAAATGTGGACATAGTGAGCATCTTCTGGAATCCAGGCAAATAGTTCAGGCTTTGCATGACATGTATGGATGCAGTTCGTATGAAGCTAGTGGGCAGTTAGGGTGCAGGTTTCCTGACTCAGGAGAATGCGGGGATTTAACCAGGCTATCTAGTTTTATCATAGGCTAGCCTTTCTTTTTGTTCTTTTCTCCTCTTTCATTTTTTTTTTGATCTACTGATAATGAGTCATCACGTCTGAATTAAGCTGTAAGAAATGTATTATTTTAGCAGTCTCTGTGACAGATACATTCAAAATGATTGAAAAAGGATAAAGCTTCTCAGCAGTGCAGGGCCAAAACGTGAATGATGACACCATAAGGGCAGCTTTTATACCCTGCAAGAGCAAACGGAGCTCCTGGGTGAGCAATGTGTCTTTAATTTCATTCAAAGCCTTATGGCTTCACTGGCGCGTCCTGAGTTACCTCTGCAAAAGAAAGAAGTTATGGCTTAAGTGAATGAAGCAAAATTTCCCAAGTGGCCCATTTGCTTGTAGCTGAGCCAGGTCTCGAGTTAGGCTCTTCCCACCAGTTTGATGGAAAATCCGGAGTCTTTGTCCTATCCTACACTAGGCCTGGATAACCTGTATTTTCAGGAGTATCTCCAACTGAACCAGAAAATTAGTGACTAGGATACCACCGTGCTCAGTTCAGGAACATTGAGCGAACTCAGAAAGTGCACGGTGTGGTAATGTCTGTTCATTCATCTACCCACTCTTCTTCAGAACCATTAAAAACAGCCTCTATTTTCTTGCTTTTGAGCAAGAAAACCATCTATAAATTTTTGAATAGCTCAAACTTTTCAGAGGTTAATACTAGACAGAAATTGTTTTAATTTTTAAAGTAAGTTTTCTTTTTTTAGAAAATGATTTTCCCTATTATCCTGATTATCGTTTCTTCTCCTTTTACTTCTTTTATTTCCTTCCCACTGAGAACCCACTCCCCTCAGAACCCACTCCCTTTTTGTCTCTAATTAGGAAAGAACTGGCTTCTAAGAGATAACAACCAAACATGACAAAATAAAATAAAATAAAATAAAATGAAGCAGAGACTTTCATATTGAAGTTGAACATGGCAACGCAACAGGAGGAAAATAATCCAAAGAATCAGAGACATCCTCTTTCTCGCAGTCAGGAAGGAGTTCCCTAAGGCCGTGTGACTGCTGCTTCAGTCTCTGTGAGCTCATATGACCTTGCTTAGTTGACTCCAACGGCCATATTCTCCTGGACCTCTATCCTCTGACTCTTACAATTTTCCGCCTTTGCTTCCACAAGATTCCCTGAGCTCTGAGGGGAGAGGTTTGATGGAGACGTCCAAATGAGACTTCAACTCCGTATAATGTCTGGATATCTCCACACCTGTGCTGCTCGAGGAAGCCTCTCTGTTGATGGCCGGATAAGGCGCTGCCCTATGGGTTTAGCAGAATATCATTAGGTATCATTTTATTGATTTATACTTTTACTCGAGGTCTCTGAGCTATCTTAGTCTCTGGTTCCTGCTTACCCACACAGAGTCAGATATGGGATCCTCCTCGTGGAGTGGGCCTTGAGTCAAATCAAGCATTGGTTGACTATTCTCACAAGTTCTGTGTCCCCACTACTCTAGCATGTTTTGAAGGCAGGGCAGATGGTAGGCCAGAGGTTTTGTGGCTGGGTTGCTATGCACATTTCTCTTCCGGTAGCCTGTGGAGTAACTTCCCACACCGAAGAGACTAGAACGTAGGGCTGAATGCTCCAAGAGACACCAGCCTGACATGTCTGTGTTCAATGAATTGTGTGGGTATTGTCCTCAGCAAAGAAAGGCCCCTGCTGTCCATTTGTGGAAAGTAAGCCTTTGTCTTTGCATTAGCCTGGCTTGCTCAGGTATTTCCATGGGACCCCTTTGCCCAAAGCCTGATTGAATGCAGCTTAGCCCCTCCACTAGAATCCTTACCTGACTACAAGAGATGGTCAACTGAGACTCCATTCTCATCAGGATCATCTTCATAGATTCCAGGAAGTTTCTACTATACAAGATTACCATGCACACCCCAAATGTTCCCCAATTCCAGCTGTCTATCCTGAACTCTCTCCCCCCATCCCATCTTCCCACACCTGACCTGAGCCCTCCCTCTTCTATCCCTATCCACCCCCAGTCCATTCCTAAAGTCTATTACCTTCCTCTTCTGGAGAAATCCAAGCATCCTTTCTAGACTCCTGCACTTTACCTAACATCTCTGGGTCTACAGATTGTAGTTTGCTTATCATTTATTTAATAGCTAATGTCTGTTTGTAAGTGAATATATGCTATATTTTTCTCATTTAATGAGCTTTTATTGAGCATTTACTAAATTTTAACCCTAGAAATTACCCCCACCTTTCCCCAAAGAGAAAAATAGCATCAAAATTAATTCTTACACTCATCTGCAGAGGATTTAATGAATTGTAGAGGCAAGTGTTTTAAATAGCTTAAATACTTTGTGGTAAGTTGTGTCACAGGGATTACATAAAGATAAAAATCAGAAATAGCATTTGATCAAGATCTCAATATCCAGTGAAGACTTTGTTTGGTATGTAATTTGAAAGACTAATACGGGTGCGTGATCTAGAGGTGGGTTGACTTTATTAGGATATAGACAAAGAATGACGTCCTGGGTGTGAAATTGAGGAATAAAGCATTTGCAAAGGAAAGTAGAAGAGGAAAAGTGAGCTGTGTCCCTGTGTTATAAGAGGAAGGGGCCTGGTTCTTGGAAGATTAATAAAATCTCACACAGAATGGACAGGAGCGAGGAAACTTTATTCAATCCAAAGTGATAATACAAATTAGAAAATACTACACATCATTTCTTGGCGTTTTTTGGTTAAGATCAAGTGTGGAAAGGAATAGAGTGGAAGACTGACAGCAAGCACATTAGTGACAAGTACGTGAGTCTCCAGATTACTGTTTGAGGCTCCTTTGATAGGGCTCAAGGCGATGGGTCTGGTTGCTGAATGGTGTAGTAAAGACAGTTCTCTGTTTAGATTGTGTGAATACATGAGTCTTTGGTTACCTAGCAGGCCCTCTTCCCTTGACGAATCTAGCTTAAACCATATGAATTCCTAGTCACACAGAGATTGTTTGCATTTTCCAAATATATATATATATATATATATATATATATATATATATATATATATTTCTCTTCACCAAAATGTGACAAATTAATTGCACAGCCTTTATTAAGAAACATTCCTTAAAATATGAAATATATCCTAAAATCTCCTTAAATGTTGTTATGAAACATCTCTAATAAAGTAAAAACAAAACTACTCATTCAGGGATCTAGAGAGATGACTCTGAAATTAACCCCACCTTCCAGCTGTTCTTCCACAGGACCAGGGTTCAATTTCCAGCACCACATGACAAGTTACAACTATTTGTAACTTCAGTCCCTGGGGATCCAAAGCTCTCATTTGAATGCACATAGTGCATAGATAGACGTGCAGATGACACACCCTAAAATACAATACAGGTTACAAAACCATCTATCTCTTTCTCTATATCTTATCTATATCTATATATCATCTATCTATCTATCTATCTATCTATCTATCTATCTATCTATCTATCTATCTATCTATCCCCAGTCAGAACCTGCTCTGCCATGTATCCCCTCATTCTGTAAGGTGGGAAAAAGAGGAAATTAAAAAAAATATATTTTGAAGAAAGAATTTTGAAGGCATCAACTTGGTCAGGACAAAGAGATCTGGCACTCCTGAATATGCTCATGGGTGTGACCCCTATCCCATGGTGGAAGTAGGTTATTTTCCTAGCAAGATTATAGGGGATAATCTCCATGAAGTCCTTCCTCTCATGGCTTTCCCAAGCTCTTCTTGAAAGGGCGTGAAAGAGTAGCCTTATCTCCGTACACTCCAGCTACCTTCCACACTTCCCTGTGGTTCCTAATGTCACTAAGTGATCAGGAAGAGTCAAGATGAAGGACGGTCCAAGCAGGTCCAGGAGCATCATTGTGGTTCTCCCTGTTAGCCAGAGAATCACCACTGCTGTTGTCCCATGCACCAAGGAGCATAGGTGGCCATTGTAACCTGCAGGTCAATAAGAGAGGGGCAGGATGGGTAGAAGGCGCTTTTTGCAAGGAGAAAGAAGTAAGATTAGTATATTTATTCAGTTTCTGTATACATGTGATCTCCAGACACCTAACAGGAAGAAATGCAATGTCATTCATACTTCCTGAGAGGAAAGCTTGTCATAGCTCTCCTTAATGTCCACTATGTACTATCTCAGAGACTTGAAACCTAGCAGATAACAACGTTTGATTCTGTTCCCTGTATCTTCGGTTGGGTGTCATCCCAATGCCTTTCCTTCACATCACTTTTGACTCTACCACAGGAAACTTCCTCTCTTTCCTAGCTCAACCCATTTTTAATACAGAAAATTTCGATAAAAGACATTTCTGTCTTTTACTTTGTGTTTGAAGGAGACACCCAGATATTGTTTTGTCCAGCCGTTTTATTTACTCATCAGTAATGAAATACTGTATTGTGTTTAATTGTTCTTATCAGTATTGCAGGGACGAGTATAGGATTGTCACTTCATTAACATGGCTGAGAATTTTTCATCTATGCTTCAGGATATCAAGAATACTTAGTCCTAATCCAGACACTAAAGACGGGAGGTTATTGCATTAGCTTTGGCGTGTGCTGTGTCCTCCATTTTGCCGGCCATTTCCCTGTGTGATATCTTTCTATTTATTTCAACTGGTTATGAACGTGAGGGAGTAAGGGACTCAGGATTGCCTATTTCCTCTTGTGTAAGAAACCCTAGTAGGAAGTTTAGGGCATAAAGTCATGCTGCAAAAATAACCCCTTTCAACCTTATGCACCTGATACGTTCTTTAATCTTCTATGTAGACAGCTGAGGAGGGGTTACATGAATTGACCTTTATAAGTAGGAAATTGCTTCATCCGTCCAGGGTAGCTGAGGTGTCATGGGAGAGCCTTATATTTGTGGCATGGATGCTGTGTGACCTCCACGAGTTCCTTCCAGTCTTTCATTCTGCAAATCGAATGCATAATTTCATATGCATTTATTCAGAAATATGTGTACCCAGACTTCTCTCTTCTAAATGCAGACACCCACTCTTAAATACTGGTGAGAGAAGCCTGTTAACTGACATTTGCATTTTCGGGATGGCATCGTGTGGGAAAGGGAACTGCCAATCATTTCTGCCAACATCCCTCTCAGGGGGAGTTTAAATGAAGCTAGCTTGGCCCAATTAAAAGAAGCAATTATGAATAATGGAAAGTAAACAAATGTAAGAAAAATGATATTACAGATAATAGTGCATAGGCAGACTGGAAGTCTGTCATCTATACAGCTCACCTTTCTCTCTGAAGCTGTTAATCTTTGATGTCCATAAAGTCTCTGTATGAAATAACCAACGAGAAATCTAGCAGCTGCAATTCATAGCTGAACAAAACTCACTTTAGTGGAAAAATTAAAAAGCTTTTTAAAGATCCTTAATTAGGTCAATTTTACATGGCCTTTGGGTTAAGACAAGTCTAGGAAATATTATTATAGTGTGACCCATTTAGCTCCTATATTATAGAAAATCTTGCAAAAACAGCCTAGGTTAGATAAAAAGGTACAACTTGAGGTCCATCTTTGTGCTGTATTGCAGGACAAGCAATACTAGGGGTAGAGTTTTGGTGAATTATATTTTAATGCCTTCTTCTCTGTGTAACATATACTGAATCACGCCCCATGATCACTTGTAGACGTGTACTTTCATCTCTGAAAGCCGGCTTTGTGTTAGACTCACCAACTACAGTTCGCGTGTACTATGACTAAATCAGCAAATATCTTCAAGCATTCGCATTTTGGTTGTATATCTACAATAGGAAAAAATGCCTGCCTTCAAGTTCTGGAAATACTTGTTAGTATGTCTGTTTCCAGTCATTCTCCTGCTCTGATGTTGCCCAATAAAATAATCTTCCATCAGAGATCCAGAGCACAAGTGTACATCACCCACTAGCAATGTCTAGAAGACTGGGGGTTTAAAAGCATGAGATCCAAGAACAAATGCCTGCGGACACGGGAAAACGATCTTAAATGATGAAAAGAGGAACAGTACTTTTCTTTGATGCTGGAAAAGCCATAACCATGACAAAGGGGACGGAGGAACAACAGCTACATCTTTGAGAGCTTAGAAATCCACTACCGACAAACCAATGGGATAGCCTCTAGAAAATGTTTCTAGCCACTGATCAAATGGTTTAAAGTTGATTCCCAACTGAGAAGGGAGGATGGTACAGGCAAAACTGTTACGTTTCCTTTACCTGAATTCTGAAGCCGACTGAAAACCAAAACCAAACAACATAGGAAGACAAAGAAACCTGCATGATTAGCAAGGAGAAAAAAAGAACCAAGATAAACTGAAATAAAACATGCAGACCATAATGTACGTATTCTACAAACATATCGTTCCTTAAGCCTACAATCTGATGATGCTATTCACTCTATTATAGAAGGGAAAACAAACAAATGTGAGACCTACCTATTCATGGTTATATAGGTAGTCTTTCATGAAGTGATGGGCACCGTGCAAAACATACAAAGTAGATCAATTTCCTTAGCATCACTCCCTGACAACAAATGACAGAGGCTTGGCGTAGAGGCAAGATACCGACATGGAAGGTATATACAGACTCTGGACTGGATAGACTCGGGAGAAAACACTGATATGGGAGACAGATGGAAAATATTCATATACCCCTTGTGTTGAAAACAGAACAGAAAACAAAAATGACATAAAACTAGACTTTAAAATTCCTTTCTCACACTGCCTATGGTCATGCTTCAAGCACTGACCCATATTCTTCCTTAATTCTACCAGCCTTGCTTAATTATGGTAACAAGGCAACTTTAACTACAAAGCAGAAAATCGTTCTGTCTAATCATATGTATGTATGTATGTATGTATGTATGTATGTATGTATGCATGCATGCATTGTTTGTATGTATGCATGTATATTAAGTTGCATCTCTGTGTGTGTCTGTGTATGTCTATGTGGCTATATGCACATGTGAGTGCAGTTGCCCATAGAGGCCAGTAGAGGGCAAAGGGCTACCTGAAGCTGTATTTAAAGGGAAATACAAGGTGCCCAAAACAGTTTCTGGCAAGTAAAATTTGATTCTATTTCAGAACAGTGTACAATCGTAATTGTTGAGCCAAAGCTCCAGCTCCCAGAAGGATATTTATAATGCAAACTTCATGCATAAGATTACTGCAACCAGAAACCAAACACATCCTATGTTTTATAGATTTGTTTTCAGTTTCTCCATAGCTTTGTCACAAAATAATGTTAGTCATCACACAGTGTTTATTCAGCCGGTCTTGACTGGTTTTCTGTGTTTGTTTGTTTCGTTAAGGTTTGCATCACACTTGCAATGAGTTTGTACAAAATGCCTACATGTTATTTCTTACCGAACCCACCTGCAGACATTTTAGATTTCCCATTTGCAGGAAATATCACCCTTTTACATTGTTCTGTCCAAAGTACTACTGTGTCCACCCCCCCACACACACACACACACACACACACACACACACACACACACACACACACACACACACACAAACCCCAATCCTCCCTCAGATCTACCCGGTGTCGATGCAGATCTGCCATCTGCTGGAACCAGGAAGGCATTTCTGCTTTGGACCTAACCAAAATCTATTATCTTATTTCTAATTAGGTTTCCCATACAACGATGCAGGAGCAACTGAGAGGCTCTGTTTCTTGTCTCAAATGAAGATGAGCCAATGATCAAAACAGATATTGGTAACAATTACAGCAGTCATCCTTCAGGAGGTTCCGGGGATGTGACTGGGGACTTGACTGGCAAGCGCATAGCCAAGCAGAGATCCCTCATTGATAATCTGGGGGTGTTAATATTAATAATTAATATTATATATTAATATTATAGGCATAGGACTAGATTAAAGAAATTAAGGAAAATCACAGTGAAGCTCGTGACAGCAAAGAGCTGGAACAGGTGCCATAATTTCGTTTTCTTCTTTCTTCATCTGCTAATCATTTAGTCTTTCTTAGTCCTTAGAATACTGCTCACGGGCCACTACCTGTAGTTCCTAATAAGATCATGTCCTAGGAAACATGGAATGTCTGTAGCTCCCGGTGTCTCATTTTAAGCTCTGCTTCAGCCCTGTTTCCTCAGAAACCCTGTCACCATTGCCAGACACTTTAAATGGGGGCCCTGCGAGCTCAAGTTGGAGGAGGTATTCAGAAGTAATTTGATGTTACTGATCATGAAGAGAACCAGCACCAATAATCAATGAGAAGGCATAAGATCTTTCTGAGTACTGTTTGTGCCTCTGGCAATTCTGTCTTTTAAAAAAATAATGAAGCTTCTGATATACCAAGCACTATCATATTCATTCAAGTTAATCAAATACTTCAAACAAAAAGAACTGTTATTTTTAATAAGGGAGAGCACAAGTACAACTTCACAGAGCTATACAGAATTCATTTACATGACCTAGGCTGCATAGCTCGGTATTTCTGCATGGGGAAGAGTAAATAAGTAGAAAGACAATTTAGTGAGCAGTCTATACCCTTGGAGCTGTGACTGTAGACTGGGACAGGTGTTTTGAAGGCAGATAAAACACTCCTAGAGTATTCTGAAGAGTGTTTTCCTTAAAACTATTCTTATTTCTTAAAAAAAAAAAGGTGTCGTTGCTAAAGTTGAAGTCTTCTGTTTTATCACGTAATGGTTTTGTGTTTGTTTTTTTAAACAGAAGAAAGACAAAAAAAATGTTTACAAATGGGTTTTTGTTTGTTTGGTGGTTAATGTCTAGCATTCTTCTGAGTATTCTAAAGCTATCTAGACACAAGATGGAATCACTTCCTAACATCATCGAAGTCCATTCCTGAGAAAGGCGTATTTTGGAATTGAGCAGTGCTGTTGGTCTAAGTATTCCTTCTTCTCATAAGTAATGATGAAATGTTACGTAGCTGTGACCAGCACATACACTTGTCTCATAAGTCCATGGTCTGTTTGTTACTTTGATAACCGAGCTATGAATTTGTGATGACTTCTCACGGTATGTTCATGAGATATAATATATGTCCACAAATCATTGATGATACCTGAAACCATGGGCAAATTCAAACAAAATAGGAACAAAATGGAGAGCTGGACATGCAGCTCCATGGCATTGTCCTTGTGAGCACGTGCAAGGCCTTGGGTCTGATCCTGGCATTGCACCATCAAAATCAATGGAAGAATGAGCATCTCCTCCAGGGAGCGTTATGCCAGAAAGACAGTCTTGCAAGGTAGTCAATGCCTAATGGTGTATAGCACATGATCGCGTCCTTAGTTACGTAACAATGCAATCATTATTCCTGTTTCGTGTAGATGATCCAATTATGGCTGAAAATTTTGACTTCGGCTTTTGAATGATTCTCACATAATAGGCCTAGGCTTTTTTTTAAATTCTAAAGTAATTTTAGATTCACCAGAAGATAGAAGAATAGGATGAAATTCCTGGGTACGCTCCCCGTAGCTGCGCTCTGTACTCACATCTTACATAACCTGAATATTTTATCAAAATAACAAAATTGAGGCTGGCAATCTTCTACTAGCCAGATACTTTACTGTTCTCTTTCCATTATGCCTGTTTTGAGAATGTTGCTTAGCATGCCTTTATCATGGCTCTGTTTTATTATGTAAATTGTAAGTCCTAATTCACAACAACATCCTCCTTGAATCTGGAATACCTTGCTCTAAGCTTTTCTGTTTTGCTCTCCTCCTCCTCTTTCATGTCAATCTCAAATAAATGAACAGTGAAGCCGTCAATTGCAGGCTCGCTTGTACAGTTCACTGATTGCTCTTCTGCAAAATTTCAGCTTGGAGTAAGGCTTCAGGTGGGTGTCCACTGGTGTATTGTTTTCATGAAAAGTATATTTTCCACCATTTCTATCACTGTCATATCAATGACAAACTCATGACATTTCTTCTTTGCCCAAGTGAGGAATTTTCTCATGAACTTACCACTAATTTTCTGGCATTCTGTCTAATGATGCCATTATCATGTGAGCCTGATATGGGTGGGTGTCTCCTGAGAGGCTCTGCCAGAGCTCTACTGATACAGATGAGGATGCTTGCAGCTAACCAGCAGACTGAGCATGGAACCCCAATGGAGGAGTTAGAGAAAGAACTGAAGGAGCTGAAGGGCTTTGCAACCCCATAGGAAGAGCAACAATATCAACCAAGTAGACCCCCCAGAGCTCCTGGGACTAAACCACTAACCAAAGAGTACACATGGAATGACCCATGGCTCCAGCTGCATATGTAGCACAGGGTGCCATTGTCCGGCATCAATAGGCGGAAAAGCCCTTGGTCCCATGGCTCATTTCCCCAGTGTAGGGGAATGCCAGGGTGTTGAAGTGGGAGTGGGTGGGTGGGAGGGAGAGTATCCTCATAGAAGCACGGGGAAGGGGTATGGGATAGGGGGGAACCAGGAAAGGGGATAACATTTGAATTGTAAATACATAAAATATCCAATAAAAAGAAGAAAAATATTACTGCTATATAGCGGCAAAACAAAAGCATTCCTCCATAATTCAAAAATAAAGGCTCGAAAGTTGTATTTGTGTAATTCGTGCTTAAAAATCCTGTCATGGAGCTGGACACAGTGACACATATCTGTAGTCCCAGTACTCTGGATTCTGAGTTGCTAGCCAATCTGGGCTCTATATCAAGACACTGTGGTACAAAGGGTCTCTCTCTATTAAAAAAAAATGGTTAAATGTCCTGCAATTCCATATTTATAAAGAACATGCTATAGCAAACACCTCTCCTGGAATCAGAGAAGAGAACACATGCTTGCCCATGCACATAGTTTGATTTTTTTTTTTCTTAATGTGGCCAAAAAGCAGAAGAATCAGCCAGAAGACTTGCTTATGGGTGAGTAATAGAGAAATATGAGTGTGTGTGTGTGTGTGTGTGTGTGTGTGTGTGTGTGTGTGTGTGTGTGTGTGTGTGTGTGTGTAGAGGATTTTGATAAGAAGAAAGTTTAGTGAGGCGGTTAGAAGCCTCATCATACTCAGGATCTACCGCCTACCCTGGACAGCGCTGAACTGCTGTGACTGGGTGTTGAAAAATGTTCCAAGCAGATTTGCTTTAGAAATACAATTTGCCTGTGACACAGTGCAGCCACCATATGACACATTTGGTGAGCATGTGATGATTGCTTAGGATACTGGATAAATGTTGGCGGGGGGATGGACCTTTGTTTAAATGTTTGTGTGAAAGGGCCCCCAGCCCTATTAAACATTTTACCACCCTGTCTTAACTTCGACATTACTATAAGGTGCTGATCATGACAAGCACTTAGGGATATTGAGAATGGAATTACAGCACTTTGCTTTCTTGGTTCAAGATAAAAACAGTGGTATCAGGGCATATTTATGCTTACTGTATCAGTAAAATATCACATAGATGTTTACAGATGGTTCTTGAATAACCCTTTTGGCATCACAGCTAGTTTTGGTGCCTGCATTTGAAGATAAGATATATGGGCCATAGCAAAGGGGAAGTCACAACCATGAGTCTACTGAAAGGAAGAACCAAGACAGTAACTAGGCATCACTTGTGGATCAGCTCGATCGAGCCTACTGAAAGGCAGATCCAAGACTGTAACTAGGCATCACTTGTGGATCAGCTTGATCAGATTTGTATGACACCTCATACTTCATTATATATATATATATATATATATATATGTGTGTGTGTGTGTGTGTTTATATAATATATAATATGTTTATATAATATATATAATATATATATGTTTATTTGAAGAAATTAAACTTCCATTTCTTTCCCATCCCATATTTTTTGGTATATTGGGTTTCTATTTATAACTGACTTTAAATTGTTTCCAGTAATATATTTTCTGTCAGAACTAAAAATTTTTGTAGCAATCACCTATCTGAAAATGCTACCAGTCAAATATATAATTTATTCATAAAAATAAAGACATTTAACATTGTCCTAAGAGCTTTAAACTTAGATTCACCTGCTTCCCATTGTATTTTCAAGTATTCTAAAAGTAAAAATACATTTTTGTCTGCTTCCTAACAGATGAAAAGTTATTTTCTTGCCTTCTTTGATTTTAATTTCTTGTAGGTACTCATTTGTATTAAAATGTGGTAGCTTCATATCCGCCAAGCAGAGAGAATTATTGTTATTAAAATAGTATATTTCCTTTTCTTGCTTTCTCTTTATCCACAGTTTAATAGCACTGATTTTATCTATTTGAAAGTTGAAATTTTCTAGATCATTATAGCATACAATGATCAAAGAGCCTTAGGCGAATGGAGGAGATTAATGGCTTAGCTTGATTCTATGTAGTGAGTGCATGTGTATGAAGTGAGAAACCCCCCATTTTGGTGCAGTAGAGGTAGAATTCCAGTAAGAATGGCTACCTCTGGAAGCTTCCAATTCTCCTACAGCTTCATCAATACTGCCCACATACCAAAGTAATTGAGTATGGTTAATGATCTTATATAATTGTTTATTTAATAAATCTCATGTATGTGGCATCTTATATCGTTAGCAGTGTATTCTCATGACCTTGCTTTAAGGTTCAATTCAGAGGGAAATGTGGATGGGTGGTCAGTATCATGATTTTCAATGAGATGCCACTTACATATTTCCATCCTCATCTCCTTGGGCATACTAGTAGAGAATCATGATGGTGCAGCTGAAGAAGAGAATAATTGTTTCCAGGCTGAAAGTGTGTGATGATTTGTTCAAACTGTCAACATCACAAAACCTGGAGTCACCTGGGATGCCGGCCTTCGGGCACGTCTGTGGGGATAGTCTTGACCGCCTCAGTTGTGTGAAGATCCACCCAGTGTGGATGGTCCCATTCTCTAGCTCGGAGCCCAGACCGATTTTGTGCACAGTTTGGACCTAAGTGGGAGCGTCAGTACTTCAACTCGGATATCCTCTTTATGCTTTTCATAATACAACCAGATCAATATTGCAGGTGGAGATGAATTCACTGCTTAGGTGTTTGACCATATTTCACGTATTCTTTAGATTTTAGATGCTGCAGCCAGAATAAATATTTAAGCCAAAATATAACCTCGTCAGGGAAAGCTATGTAGTATTAGCCACTTATTCATATGCAGTACATACATAATTCATACTTATATGACATAGTAACAGCTAAGGGCAGGTCAGTAAAACATACAGTTTACTGAAGATATACAATCAAGTTGAAGTGCAAGGCTAATTCATTTTGCTCCTTTGCAAAATGATATGTATCCTGGGGAAAAAATCAATGCTGTAGAAGTGGCTGCAACATATTGCACCCATGGCATTTAATGTGCTTACATTTTAATATACACAACAATTCTAAAAGTAAGTTATTGTCCATTCTCTTTTACATGTAAGGTGAGGATTCAAGAGATGCGGCTATTGATGCTATGACAGCTAATGATCTGATCCTACAGTCTGGCAGTCCATGATAGTAGCTTATCCCCTCCATGGTTGAAAGGAAATTAAAGCTAGTGTGATGAGATGAGCTGTGGATATGGTAGGAGCACCACATATTAGAGGGCTGAGGTTGGAAACTAATCATTTGCAGAGGTCTGCATGCAGAAATACATTGGTGTTACATCACCGAAATCCGGTTCAATCGTGTCGAGTGCCCAAATGTAAACTGCTGATATAATTTAAAACTTCACACCTTGGTAAGGGCTAAAGTGGCAGTGTTGAGCTTCCCATGTGAATTCATGAAGATGAATCAGTAGGCTCTGGACCAATGGGCTATGGTGAGTTCAAAAATAATCTCATAAGTGTTGGCATCTTAACCCTGGTCACTTCTTGATGGTCTAAAGATTATCTAAGGTTGAACTCATAGATGGCACCAAGTCATGAGGTAGCCAGCCTGACCCCCGTGGCTATGGAAACGGACATGTGTAGTGTTTAGAATCTGTGTTCCCAGAGCTGTCAGGTAGGTCTAGTCCTCCATGCACAGGCAGCATCTAACTCTCCTTTTTAAACTATCAGTCATCTTCAGACCTGTGAGCAGTTATGTTATCTTCAAAGAAGTCAGACAGTAACAGAAAATTAAAATCATATCTGATAAGTTATGTGTAAATGAAGTTATACCAGGAAAAAAAATCTTGAAATAGGAGAAAGTTATGATCTATATTCTTAAATTTAAAAGAAGTGATGTTTTCCTTTTGTAAAATAAGCATTTACTTAGATATCCAAGAAACTAAAGATTGTAGTGAGATACGCTAGAGAAATTGTAAGTTACTTCTTGTAATATGAATGAAGAATACCTTTTTAAAGTGACAAAACAAACAAAGACAAACAAAAACAAAACAAACAAAATCCAACAACAGACAAACCTAATGTTTTAGGGTTCTTCACTAGCTAGATGTAGGATAGATGTTTTACTGCAAATGGAAAACCTCAGAATTTTTCTGAGTCCTTTGAGTTTTTAAAAGTCTGAATATTCCTGGGGGAATCTAAAAGCTAAAATCATCAGGAGAGCTTGGAGAAGAGTGACCCAAATAAGATGTAAATGCCAAGGGTTGGTGAATGGGTTTAAAGTTGTCAATGGACACCTTGAATTAAAATGCAAGTCAATGTAAGAGAAGTTTGCACAGTTTGTTGCCTTTTCAATGAAGTCCAAACATGAGCCCTCATTTCTCTCAACTAATTTATTTTTCCTTTTTTTCCTCCCATTTTAAAAAACCTGTCAGTAAGCTAGGGTGGCTAATGATGTTATGCCTACTGCATCTCCCTGGCTTTGTTTAAAATCATCGTCTGCTGATACAACTTTCGTCTTCACAGGCCCCTTCTGCTTTCTTTGCCAAGAAAAAAAATAAACAGAGTTAAAAACTACTATAAAGAAAAAGTAAGCAAACCCCAGAAAACAAAGTGTTGGTGTGAGGTAAATTTGTAAAACCGAGTTCAAAAATTTTCTCTTCAACTTGGGCAGGGTTCATAACTTGTTTGAACCTCATCATTCCATACCTTTAACGACACCATTTTATTTTTTTAGCAAAACTATAGGAAACCAAATGGAATTACTGTGTTTCTATATGCAGACATGCACACTTTTTAGTATCTAGGTAGAGCTCCATCTGAGTCTAAATATGTTCTGTGGTCCCGGTCCCCTGCTTTAACAGCATTCCCCTTCTGTGTGCTCGACTTCCTGGAGCTTCCCGTACATAACTGTGCTCCAAACATTCTATTTTGAAACCTTCCATTCTTGTATTACATGTCTATGGCTGATCCATGTTGTAGGGTTACAAGTGCCCTCATTATTTTCCTCATTCTCTTGAGACATTCATATTTTTGTGCCAGGATATCTATAGTGACTGTGCTACCAATCATTTCAGGTGACTTTTCAGATTCTTCTCTTGACTGAAGCCTTCCATCAAGGTTTCTGAGTTCATTTGCTGGGAAAGTTGCTTCCCCATCTTTGAGGTTCACTGGGTAGGCCTATGTTGTCTTGGTGACAGTGCTGCTATTGTGACCTAAATTCAGAAACCTATCAGATGAAATGTTTGCTTCTGTGACTTTGGAGGCAGTGACTCCAGAGACTCTTTGTCTGTTTACAAAAGCTTGGGCACAATTCAAACAGAAAGAAAACGTAATGTTTGTAGCTCATAGTGGGGCTAAATATATGTAAGGACTTGAGGGGAAAATTAGTAGAAGAGACTACAGCTCATGTATGCTTTTGTGCTAATCATTGCCCTTTGCAAACAGGAACAGAGCCTTATAGCTTATAGTGAAACTACATGAAAAGTATGTCCAGAGACATGTTAAAAAAACATATTTGCCTGAATGCTTGATTTTGTTTCAGGGAGAAACATTGCCAAATATGTATTCTTCTCTGGTCTGAAGGCTCAAATAGTAGGCATGACTCCTCAGAAATGGATGAGCCACACAGACACTCCATATTTGCCAAGCCGACATGCATTCATTCTATACTCATCCATGCATTAAATGCCAGGCATGGATCCTAAAGAGTACTGGGAGATTCTGGTACAGACAACATACGAACACTCACCTGTCTAGTGAGAGAAGGTACGCATAAGAACACATGAGCCACGACAAACACTATATGTGCAAATCTTGAGCCCTTTTGAGAGCAGAGAGACAAGCTTTCCAGAATTAGTTTGAGGAGCGAGAGGCAGGGTCGGAGCTCCTTATCAAAAGACTCTTGACAAGATTCAAGATGGGATGATTGACACAACATCTAAGACAGTGACTTAGCCTGGAAATCAAGAAAGTCTCCTGAGGAAAGGAATCTCATTATGTTTAAAAGCTGCAAAGCATTACCTTGTGTGTATGGAACCTGGGGTGTAAGCCCCAATATTGACCAATAGGTAAGTAAATGAAAATGCCTCTAGAAGGGCAGGTGAGTGTGCACAAGTTACCCAAGGTGAAGGAGCATCCTGTGCAGTGACAGTGGGTGTGGTGAGATGCATAAATTACTCTGAAATGTTGAACTAACCTCGTCAGAAGCTCCAACTGTGGGTAAGCTTGAGGGTTTGGGCAGTATTATGTTAAAAACGCTTTTCATCCATAACAGCTTCCTCATTTTTATCCCCAAGACTGAGGAGCACAATGAAGGATTTAGAGTTAAGATTCCTGGAGACGTTTGTGGAGAATATACGTTCTGCTCATCTTAAAGAACAGTGTAAACTAGGCAGTGGTCGTACTTGCTTTAATCCTAGAACTTGACAGACAGAGAGGCAGGCAGGTTTCTAAGTTCAAGGCCAGCCGGGCCTACAGAACGAGTTCTAAGACAGCAAAGACTACACAGAGAAATCCTGTCTCCGGGAAAAAAAGTTTAGCAGTTCATGAGATAGGGCAAGGGGTATGCATTCACATAAAGGATATAAACTCATGAAACAATTTTAGAGTTCAAAAGCGCAGCAATGGGAAGCAAAGGGAAGCAAGACATGGAAGAGCTGTTTTAGAGAAATACTCAGTAAGGCAGCAATCACGCACTGCATTGGGGAAATATAGAGGACACAGTAAAAGATTGCTCCTGTATTTCAAAACTTTTGGGAAAAGGAAAACGAATGCCACCTACTACCAAGAAGTAGAGGTTTGGAGACAACTGTCATTATTTATTCAACATATATTACTGAGCAGTATAGCCAAGCATTTCTTTAAGTGTAATGTATACAAACCCAAACTAGATATTGTATTTGTATTGGGAATCCGTTTCCTATGCAGAAAAATAGAGGGAGGGGAAAGGTAATTTCGGGACATACTAAGTGTTATGGAGAAAAAGAAGGCAGATGGTAAGCTAGAAGAAAGTCACAGCCTGGGAATGTGTTACACATAAAATAGTTAGAAAAGGGCTGCTTTAAGAAGCAGTGGTTTTTTGTCGTTTTTGTTTGTTTGTTTGTTTTAATTGGTTATTTTATTTATTTACATGTCAAATGTCTCCCTTTCTAGTTTCTGCTCTGCAAAGCGAATCACATCCACCTCCCCCTGCCTCTATGAAGTTGCTCCCCCACCCACCTACCCACTCCTGCCTCACTGCCCTAGCATCTCCCTAATCTAGGGCATCAAATTTCCACAGGATCAAGGGCCTCCCCTCCTATTGGTGCCAGAAAAGGCCATCCTCTGCTACATATGCAGCTGGCGTCATTTGTCCCTCCTTGTGTATTCTTTGGTTGGTGGTTTAGTCTCTGGGAGCTCTGGGTAGTTCTGTTAGTTGATATTGTTCTTCCTATGGGGTTGCAATCCCCTTCAGCTCCTTCAGTCCTTCCCCTAGCTCTTCCTCTGGGATTCCCGGGCTTAGTCCTGATGTTTGGCTGTGAGCATTGGTCAGGGGCTGGCAGAGCCTGTCAGGAGACATCTATATCAGGCTCCTGTTAGCATGCACTTCGTGCTATCAGAAATAGTGACTCGGTTTGGTGTCTGCAGTGGGCTGGATCCCCAGGTGGGGCAATCTCTGGATTGTTTTTTCCTCAGTCTCTGCCTAATGGAAGAAGTGAATGAGACTTTCCCAGGTGATGACCTGAATGACAGTGTTCTCTGCGGTATCATTCCCATGGGATGTTGTCTTTGTTAGCTTCAGTGGTGAACTAGAATCACCTGGCAAGAGGGAGCCTCAACTGTGGAATTGCTTTAATCCATTGGCCTGTTACCATACCTGTGAGCCAGTCTTAATTGCTGATTGATGTTGAGTCCCCCTTCCCCCAAATAGGCAGGCCTGGGCTATTCAAGGACAAAGGAAGCAAGGCAGTAAACAGAGCTCCTCCATGCCCCTGCTTGAGATCCTGTCCTGTCCTCTCTCAAAAACTGGCTGTGGTACTGTATAAGCCACATGGATCATTTTTACCTCAACCTTAATTTGCCTTGGGTATTTTTTTTCTTCATAACAGCAGAAAAACAAAGTGAGATATAAGTAGCGGAGCTAAAGTTGAGAAAAGGCAGATGCGGGAGTCCGTTGTTTCAGGAATGTTGGAAGTAGCCTTGCAATGGTAAGGAATTTTACCTGTGCCATTTAAGATGGAACTCCTAAGGCATGAGCTCTACCACCTAGCTGCTAAATTAAAAAAAAATAATAATGATTCTGGAGGTAAAAATGGACCAATAAACTCCCCTGGAAAAGTAGGATAGCATATTTGGAGGAGTATCGTGGCAGCTCGAACTTGGGTAGTGTGGAGGACCTGAGGCTGATTTGGGGAATTCTATAGGAAAAAGAACATTAAGTCTATTAAGGCTATGCTAAGTTCGTGACCCCCTAGGCATTCCCAAGGAAATGCCAGGTGCAAAGGAAGATGCCGTCCTCTGGAATTATGAGAGTTCGTGTCGGAGAATTAAATGTGGGGTGTTTCAGCATATGTATGAGATCACCTGGAATGGGAGATACAGCAGATGGGGAAAGAGCAGAGAACTGTTCAGACTGGAGGCAGCCGGCAAAGAGGGGGAGTGGGGTGGATCCTGGCAAAGGACACTGAGAAGAAAGCAGACCTGGGGGAAACTTTGTATCTATTTCTGTTGCATAAACAGTAGTAGAGAGTTAGCATTGAGTTATAAGAACAATCCGTTGCTGTGCAGAAATGACATCAGCTCAGCATTGAGTCATTTTAAGTTTTAAAAATTAACCAACTCCGACCTCCCAATGAACTAGTTCATCTATTACAAGTTACTATCTGCACATGCAAAATTGTTGTCCAAATGGCAGGTAGGGATTCCTATTTGGGGAGCACAGTGGAGAAGGCCGTTGAAACAGGGTAAGGGGACAAAGAACTATGTCGGGAAACATTAGTGTCAGAAACTGTGTGATTGGACAAATAGACCGGCTTGTACAGTGAACATGGGTATCCTCAGAGGTAAAGGAGAAAGAAGGGGTCTGTGCTGGTGAAGCAGTGTCCAAACCCTCTTTAGTTTTTTTTTTCTCCCATTCTTCACATCTGGCCCCAGACTTAGTCAACATGGATGACATTTGTTTCAATTTTTACTAGTCTCTTCTCCATGTGTTTAATGTAAACAGCCACCAAATTTAGCCAAACACTATTTCAAAGAACACCATAATGCTGGCCACTAAATAAATTGTAACAGAAATTCTTACCTTTCCCACTTCACACCAGGCTTGACAGAGACCCCAACCATCACTCTGCTTCAGTCTGAGATGGCGTTTTCCAACAGGCTTCAAAGTCAGAATAAATGGTGTCACCTCTAGTCATTTTAGATGTCCTTGGTGTTTCTTAACTCTCTTATTCATGATCTATGCTAAGATTTTGTTTCTTGTCTTTCGTTTTTCTGGGTGTGTGTGTGTGTGTGTGTGTGTGTGTGTGTGTGTGTGTGTTAAATTGGCACGTTAGGGTATCATCTGGGAATAGAGAATCTCAACTGAGTAGGTACCTTAACAATTGATACAGAATAGCCCAGCCATCTGTGTGTGGTAACACACCTGGGCACATGGTCCTGGGTTGTATAAGATAAGCAACCCATGAATACAAAGTAACAAGTGTCCTTCTATGGAGTCTCTGTCATTTCCTGCCTTGAGTTTCTGCTATGAGTTCTCTTCCTGATCAACATCAGTTTCTGTTGATATAAACCTTTTCTCTTAAGGTTGCTTTTGATTATGATAGTTTCTTACATCAATAGAAAACAAACTGGGGAAGAGACTAACCTTGTAGTCATCAGCCATTCTTACAAACTGAAAGGAAATGTTGAGAGTACATTAATAGGCTTTCCCTATTCTGCCTCATATATAACTGCATAGTAATATTGTGGCTTAAGATCAAGTTGAACTCTCTCCTACATAATGAGGAGATTGCAAACATTCAGTCATGAATAAAATGTGCTCCCACACTCCCACTAAATATGTACTATAGGCAAGGAAAGCCTAACCCCTTCATTCTCCACTTGAAGAAAGCAAATTTGCATAATTTCAAATACACTGCCTTAGTCATCGTTCTAGTCCTGGGAAGAGACACCTTAGCCACAGCAACTCTTGTTAAAGAAAGCATTTGGTTGTGGTTTGCTTACAGTTTCAGAGGTTTAGTCCATTATCATCATGGTGCGGGAAAGCATGGCGACATGTAGGACAACATGGTTCTGGAGAGTAGATGAGAGTTCTGTGTACAGATACCCAGGCGGCAGTCAGCCCATCTTGAGCATTTGAAACCCCAAACCCTACCCTCAGTGATACACTTCCTTTTACAAGGCCACACCTCCTAATCTCTCTTAAGTAGCGCCACTCCCTAATAACTAAACATTTAAGTATATGAGCCTATTGGGGCCATTCCTATTCAAATCACAACCACAAAGCTCAAAATTGCAGAAGTCAGACTCGAACTTCAAACTTTTTCATGCCAGGTGATCGATTTCTCTTTTAACAAAGTACATGTATGCACTCTACCCTACCCACACACACACCAGAACAGAAGCTTATGTACAGTGTAATTCTGTTCATTAAACTGTAATACTTGGATTATACCAACTTCAGTCGGTGAGAAAATATGGCAGCACATGAATATGTCATGTTGAGGATGAAGAAAAAAAACCCCAAAAGTGTACATCTCGCTTGAGGTCTTTGTATTTCAAGTTTACGCCCTTGGATAGAGAAACTATTTTTAATTAAATCTGATGAAAAAAAAATGGAGACTTCAAACACTGATAATAAATGAAACACATTAGATTTAATTTCTGAATGTGAATTTTATATTTAATAGAATAACTAGTTATTCAAAGTGATTTGTAGTTATTGATCTATGTGATCAATGTAATATAAATCTAAATGAACTAATAACTTGATTGATGAGTCAGCTTAATTAGGAGAACTCATGGCTGTGTGAATAAATTGTTAGTGCTTTTATAACTTGTTTTGTACTTACAGACATGATTTCATGGAACTAGATAAATGCAGTCTCCATTACTCCAATCTGGGTCCTAAGATCGCTTCCAGAATTATCTTTCTAGAACCCCTGGAGTAATTCAGTTGTCATATTAAAAACCTCTGACTCTGTCCTATTTCCCACAGAATGGAATACAAATGTCTTTTGTGGTGTTTATGCATCCACTTCCTGAAGCCTCCACTGGACCCTGTTCTCATTCTTTTGTCGTGTTGTACTCTCACCCCATTCTACACTTGTTTCTGATACTTACTGGGTACTTGATTTTCAATTGACCTTTCCTCTGTCGCTCAACTGTCTTTTCAGAATTCTTTAAGCTTCATAACTCTGTCCTCAAACCTCAGCTTCTTCCCCAGACTACCCATTTTCCCTCGCTTGTCTTCTAACTCCTTAGCTACTGTGTGGAGAGAGCTGGTGAACACGTCATAGTATTGCTTCTGTTCACCCTTTCTCTTCTCTGTACTTTGTGTTTCTTCCAGGGAACGTCCGAACTGACTCCCGTGGCTTGCTCTAATCTTTTTCCTCTTCCTTCTCAATATCTTTACATTCATCTTCCATTAGTGTCACTAAATATCAGGTCTTCCCTGAAATATGTCCATTTTTAAACGTATGGATCTCACAGAATCTCTTACTGCTTTAGCTTCTGTCTTGTCTCGAAGAGGCTAAAGGGACCGGGGAACAGATCCTTTTAGCCACGAAAATCTGATCAGTGGCTCCCCTCTTAGCAAATCTGCCTTTTATGCAACCTTTGCAGTAGCCGCTTCCGAAGGCCTTGGAAATTCCACTCACATTGTACGTTAGAACTTTGGAGATGCAATTGACTCACTCTAGAATGCTATTTCACACTTTGCAACTTTAGAAACCTGTGCTTATCTGGAAATCACCCTCTCAGTGTCTCCCCACTGTACCACCTGCCCTTTTTTTGGTGATTACCAGGATACCCAGCAGATGCCTTTGCCTTCCTCTAGTGTTCTATGTGCCTTAGAAGGCTTTAGAATTGTCAAACATCATACACTGAAGTATTTTCTCAGTTACAGGGGTTCCTAAGTTACAGGGGTTCCTCCTTAGTTTAATGTTCACAGCAGCTAATCTCGATCACAGTGCAGTGTAGAATGTAAGTAAACAATTAAGTATTGATCCGCTTTTACCATCAAGTTTTATTTATCTTCTTTCTTAGATGAGGGAATTCTTTAATGGCCCTTTTTATTGCTTATCTCAATAAAGAGTAAATCACCAAAATAAATGTATTAAAAATTATTTTCTGCAATTTTCAGTTAGTTTGCAGTAATGGGTACAGGTGATGACTTCAGGACAAACAAATTAAATGTTTAATTAATATTCCCAAACGTTATAATTTCACAATATCCACATCAGATGCCCGATCATTCAAAATAGATGACTAGAACTTTAGTTTTCCATATTACGTGATTGGTCGTGTCTAAGGTTTTTCTGGATTTGCGTGTTGTATTGAAATGTGTCAAGAACAGTTCTGAATAGGTGCCGAGTCTGTGGCAGCCTGAGCCAGTATCCCGAAATCGCTACAAAATAGAATGTGAGGATTTCGCACGACTTCATTTCCCCAAACATGGAATGTTCATCTGGCACTTCATTTTTCTGCGGTCTGATTTTCCTTTGTTTACTTTATTGGACTCCATTCCTCGGGTAGTGTAATTGAGTAACTCAGTAAGTCCATGAGGAATGCAAACTAGGTTCTGTTTTACCTACATCCATCAAAACAGCTCCCACCCCTCAAGGAACGTTCTGGAATGGTTATTCACCAAAGGCCCTGAGACAAAAGATAAACGTTCAGAATGTCTGCACAGTACCTGAACTGAGAAACGGGTTTGTGGCGAATGTTCACAGACCAGAACCCGCTGTACAATGTCAGGAACCATATCCTCTGTGACTGAATACGGCATAATGTGATGTGCTAGCACCAGACACGATAGTAGGACAGCATAATAAATGCTGGTAAATGAATGAATGAGAGCTATGGTATCTACGGGCTCTATTTCCTGTATCTAGGGACCACCTCAGATGCTTGAAAATCAGAGTTCTTGACCCAATAGAACAGCATTGTATGGTAAATATAAAATGGTTTATTAATTTTATTTTTATTGATCAAATTCACTATTTGACAAGTCCATGTATTTATAATATGCTTTCTGATTGTTCTCATTCCCCAACTTCTCCTATCTCTCTCCCATTCCTTCTGTCTCCCATCCTTTCTACAAGTTCTCTGCTGTTTCGTGCCATGACTCACTGAAGTAAGCTAGGCCATCTGTGTGGCCATAAGCTTCCAAAAATCCACCGGAGCCTGGTGGTCTCACCACTGTAAACATACCAGACAATGACTGCCCTCTCGCCCAAATCCACCAGCGACCAGTGGTTCATTAGAGAGCAAAGGGGACCAATGAGTCTCTCCCCCATCCATGGTTGACTGTTGAGAGCCTTGCCTTGTACAAATACCAGCTCTGCAACAGCAGTTGCTGTGAGCTGTGTTACAAAGGCTGTATCATGGCCTGAAGAAAGTATTACAGTTTATGTCACTGTCACACAGCTCTTTCATTCTTTCTGCTACCCCCTCGTGTCCCCTGACCCTTAGAAAGGCAGGAATAGATGTCTGAAGAGGGCTGCGTGCTCAGTGATCCCTCATTCTCAGTATCCTGGGTAGCTACCGTTCTCCATCTTTGCATTTATTACCCACTACACAGTGCTTGTAGTTGGGGCTCTGGGGACCCGTGGTGGTTTAATTTTTAACCTTTATTCTGTCGTTTGTATCTCACACAGCCAGAGACAGGTTTCTCACTTTGTAGTCAACAGGGACCCGGCCTATTTACCATATGTTTAGAATTAATGAATGTGTGAAATCTGTGAAAAAAATCTAATATTTACATATGAGGTGCTTTGCATGCACAACCCGTTCAAGACTTATTTCACAAACAATATCATGCAATAATGTTCACATTTAATGTAGAGGACAAATGTAACCATAAATCCTTAGCTTTGTAAACCACTAGTTTCCGTCTGCCGTCTTCATGTCTGAGGACGCTGAGAGAACTCAGCTTGAATTGCGAGCTACTTCAGTGTGATCTTTGTATTCATCTACTGCATGAAAATGTCTATTAAATTATGAATTTAATGGTATGACGGTCTGTAGTTTGATATTCAAAAATTTCTGCTCTGACACTCTTTTTTTTTTAATACTTTTTTTATTAACTTGAGTATTTCTTCTATACATTTCGAGTGTTATTCCCTTTCCCGGTTTCCGGGCAAACATCCCCCTCCCCGCTCCCCTTCCTTATGGGTGTTCCCCTCCCCACCCTCCCCCCATTGCCGCCCTCCCCCCGACAGTCTAGTTCACTGTGGGTTCATTCTTAGCAGGACCCAGGGCTTCCCCTTCCACTGGTGCTCTTACTAGGATATTCATTGCTACCTATGAGGTCAGAGTCCAGGGTCAGTCCATGTATAGTCTTTAGGTAGTGGCTTAGTCCCTGGAAGCTCTGGTTGCTTGGCATTGTTGTACATATGGGGTCTCAAGCCTCTTCAAGCTCTTCCAGTTCTTTCTCTGATTCCTTCAACGGGGGTCCCGTTCTCAGTTCAGTGGTTTGCTGCTGGCATTAGCCTCTGTATTTGCTGTATTCTGGCTGTGTCTCTCAGGATCGATCTACATCCAGTTCCTGTCGGTCTGCACTTCTTTGCTTCATCCATCTTGTCTAATTGGGTGGCTGTATATGTATGGGCCACATGTGGGGCAGGCTCTGAATGGGTGTTCCTTCAGTCTCTGTTTTAATTTTGCCTCTCTCTTCCCCTGCCAAGGGTATTCTTGTTCCCCTTTTAAAGAAGGAGGAAGCATTCACATTTTGATCATCCGTCTTGAGTTTCATTTGTTCTAGGCATCTAGGGTAATTCAAGCATTTGGGCTAATAGCCACTTATCAGTGAGTGCATACCATGTATGTCTTTCTGTGATTGGGTTAGCTCACTCAGGATGATATTTTCCAGTTCAACCATTTGCCTCTGAATTTCATAAAAAAGTCGTTGTTTTTGATAGCTGAGTAATATTCCATTGTGTAGATGTACCACATTTTCTGTATCCATTCCTCTGTTGAAGGGCATCTGGGTTCTTTCCAGCTTCTGGCTATTATAAATAAGGCTGCGATGAACATAGTGGAGCACGTGTCTTTTTTATATGTTGGGGCATCTTTTGGGTATATGCCCAAGAGAGGTATAGCTGGATCCTCCTGCTCTGACACTCTTACGCACTTAATGAGTAAAGCATTTTGAGTTTATTAAAGAACTATAACTAAGAAATGGCCCACATTACAAACAGGTATTCATTCTTTGACTCCCCAGAATGTTGAGACAATTATTGAATGCTTTAAGTCGATATCTCAACTTCTCTTTCAAAACAATTATGAATATAAACACAAATTTTATATACTACAATTTGATCATTTAATTCATAATAAAATATATCGGATAAACATTTTGCTATATGATGACCAGTTTGCTAATTATCGACAAGGTATTTTCTTCACAGAGTATACTGTAATAAAAAATAATCCTGGTTAGTACAGTTTAAGAGTGACTCCTTGGCCAAAGGCACGCACATGACAGAAAGAGACAGCTCATTCCTGCAACTTGTCATCAGACCTTCAAGTGTATACTGTGACACATGCTTTTGTGGCATACATGTGTGTGTGCATGCGTGTACACACACACACACACACACAGACATGCGCACACACACACACACTGATATATAAAAATGTAATAAATAAATTTAAGATCTGTTTTTCACTTATTATTTTAAACTGTTATAGAATGCATTCTTACTGTCACATAACAGTATTTGCTTTTCATAACCTTTAGATTTGTATTAAAATATGTTTGTTGGGTGGTGCTGATTACTTAGTGAGAAACCACTAGAAAGGCTATGTGAGATTATATTTCAAACAGCAAATTTGCAACACACTTTTTGAACATTTAAACGTGCACTTTAGACAAAGTAACAGAACTAACAATTTATGTACCCATTATAATATAGTTTATTCAAATAAAGTCCAATTTTAGTTCCAGACAATGTGAAGTAATGATTATATCCCTGGGACTGCAGTCTGGTCTCCCATTGTCTCTCTTTTTTACTATGGTCTCTATCAGAGAAGACACAGCAAATGTCGTCTAGAAGATAAAGTTAAAAAAGAAAACGAAAAAAAAAAAAGCAGAGCACATTTTCAAGAGGCTGGAATGGATAGACAGGACAGTGGCCTTGTCTATATTTTTGGCAGGCTTTTTGCTGATTCTGAAGTCTCCAAAACTAGCAACATTTCCCAAGGGGTCGTCTCAAGTCCAGGTGATTGACAGGAGCACTGGAATCAACGACTCTAAGCAGGAACAATAGCAAGACTTTGTTCTTTACCAGAATTCCTCATGCTATCAACATGTAATGTGCCTTTAAGATTTAGCACCTCTGGAACCAGACTTAGATAGTTACCTATTAATGATCTACTGGGCATCTGAGGATGCCATGCCTATTCCTATGGTCAAAGGTGACATTTGCATTTCATTCTTCTGACTAGAAATTGTCACCCTCTAGTGTTAGTTGCTGTCTTTTACACAGCCTTGGTCATGATGGAGATTATACAGAATCCCAGTTGCCTCTCACCTCAGTAATGTCTAACCAGCTACCTAAGACTGAATATATCCAGTCCATATCACAAACAACAGACCCCAACACTGATCAGTTATATATCCTTCGCTTCCCTGTAGATCATAATTTCAAAAGAAAACATTTCAAAGGCAACATTCATGATATCCACACAGCTGCACCCAGCAGTGATTAATCTGTATAAATTTCTTTCAAATTAAGCATTTAAGATTTATTTTTTGATTACATGTATGTGTGAAGGGTGTATGAGCCCATGAATGCAATGCCTGCCTAAGCCAGATTTCCCCTGGATTTGGAGCTACTGGTGGTTTATAAACTTCCAATCTGTGTGCTAGGAGGCAAAACCCAGGTCTTCTGTTAGAGTAGTGAGAACTCTTAACGTCTAAACCACCTCTCAGTGAGAACTCAGATCCGTGAAATTTTATCTGTGAAACTATAGAATGCAGCTCACGTCCGTCAGCTAATCATTTGTTAATAGTTGCAACTGAATATTATCACACCATGCACTCTGTATGCCTGCTCCCTAAGTTTAATATCCATCACAACTGTCCTTACAGAGCTCTAAAATATTTGTTAGCACCAGTTCAATAATAATATTTTTTAAGGTCAGATGAATCTAATTTCCTCTTGCTCTGGGAAAGATAAAGCCACATCAAGTTGAATCAGACTCCCTGGATTCCTATGCGCTTGTTTCCGATCTGCATTTAGTGTCTTCAGAAGTTCAATTTAAGAATAGAGTGCTTGCTATGGCAATGTCATCCATCACCTTGTCATCTGGGTAAAGAGTAGACATTGTGCTTCTACCTCAGATCACAGTATTTGAGCAGCTCAGACTCGTGGACGTAGAATTCAGTGCGAGGAAAAACCTCTATTTCTCAGGACCTTTCTTGTACCTCCTTTAACTGTTGATTTGCTACATTTCAGAACTGGCCAGCTTCAAAGCTATGTAGACTGAACATAGATTAGGTTTGGGGAGTGCATAATTCTGTATGCCACAAATAGATAAGATGGAAATGTCAAATTAAGTTTCATATAACAGTCATATATTTCTTAATATCTCTAAAATTTTTATAATCGAAGACTTGCATCCAGTGCATTTCTCGGTGGTAGAAACGTTCAGGAAGAGGAAGGAGAAATGCAGGAAAGAATAATTAAGAGGGAGGAGGAGAAATAATGACTAATCAACACGTAAGTGTTGGCCTTTTGCTACTGTGGATGAGCATATCTTTTAACAGATAATTATTTATGGTGGCTTACAAATGGGTAGCACTCTGTGTGATGAAAATTGAGACTCTTGCCTGGCTGGACCAACTGAGACTCACTGCACGTTGCTCTGTCTCAAGATTCAGTTTGTGAACGCCTGTGTGCTAGTGTGCTTACTACTCCAGATTCCTGTGAGTTAGAAGCACATGCTCCACCAAGCTCCTCCCCGGAGCTCCATCGTTCAGGATTTTTCACAAATGTCAAAGGTGAGTCTTAGACCTACTAAGTTAAACATCTATTAATAGCTACATCTAATTAAAAACGTTGACCCCTGGCTGGTTTTATTTCTTTAATTGTAGTGTCTCTTAAAAAAAATCTATGCATGCTAACGATTTACATTTAAGGATCACAAAACAGACGTACTTCGGGGGGGGGAACTAACAAAAGAAACTTCTCTGGAGAATACATTGGAGGAAAAACTGATGGCTGGATCTGGACTGTTCATTGCTCTTAAAATGATAGCAGGAGAAGGGGACATTAAGCGCAAAAGGTTTTACTTAGCATCTTTAACATTATGTGAATGGTGATTGTGATAAATGCTTGAGGGAAAATAAGAGGCATTTTCTTAACTAAAACTGCCAAATTTTAAAAATCTGGAAACTAACCACTATTTACCTGCCAGCATATTCCTATAAAGTGATTGATATTGATACAATATTAGTATCCCAGACAGACATTGTAAACATAATCTAAATAATACATAATGGTAGTCGACTCAAATGTATATCTATTTCCATAAATTATATAAAACATATTTAGAGCCATGTTTTAATTAAGACTTTTGAGATTGCACTTGTATTTATATAGTTCGAATAACTTTTTTTATTTGGGGAAAATAGTGTAACAAAGTAACAGATGCATTGAGCCCCGTAGGTCACTTGATAATTTTATATTTGCATCATTAAAATAATATTACAAGTTTCAGTGCAAAAATTATTAATTAATCAAAAATAGACTTTTATGAAGCTGACTTTTGACATGTGCGTTTTAATCTATGTTAACATTATTTTCTTCCTTTTTTTCCCCTTCAGTGTTTGAGGTTGAATTGTAACACAAGTAGATTATGCAAATCAAGACAGTTCTTTCCCAAAGCCCTGAAAATTTAATGTCAGAAAATACATATTTTAGCATACATTATTTCATGAAAAGTTCATTTTTATTTTTCTGCAAAAATGTGGTAAGCTTTGGAGGAAATCTTATGGTCTGTGGTGAAGCCATATGCTTCTGAGCATTTAACTTCCTTGCAGTTAGCCAAAGATGGTAATATTTGGGTTTTGCCTGGCATTGTACCAATCCTGTCTCCTGACTGTGGCTTCTCTATCAGAGTCCAGTGTTGACACTGTTATCATTTATATATGAACAGAAATGTTGATGGTTGATAAGTGGTCTAGAAGCACCTTACTCCTGACCAATAATTATCACGATTTCTTTGAATGGTAGGTTATGCTCAAAGCCTTAGAGGAAGAGAATGAATTTGTCTATAATTAAAAATGTAACATGAACGCTTCTGAAAATAACTCCCAAACGTTATTGTCATTACCCACGCCAAGTTCGAGTATATTGAAGTTGGTCAGTATCAGCAAGGGAGTCATCTTTGGCCAGCTTTTCTTAGCAAGACCTAGTATGAAGCAGATATTTAAAGGAGGAGAAGGAGGAGGAGGAGGAGGAGGAGGAGGAGGAGGAGGAGGAGGAGGAGGAGGAAGGAGAAGAAGAAGAAGAAGAAGAAGAAGAAGAAGAAGAAGAAGAAGAAGAAGAAGAAGAAGAAGAAGAAGAAGAAGAAGAAGAAGGAGGAGAAGGAGGGAGGAGGAGGAGGGGGAGGAGGGAGGAACAAGGGGAGGAGGAGGGAAGAGGGAGGAGGAGGAACAAGGGAGGAGGAAGAGGGAGGAGGAGGAACAAGGGGAGGAGGAGAAGAGGGGAGGAGGAGGAAGAGGGGAGGAGGAGGAGGAAGAGGAAGACTAGATCATATTGAGGCTCAGTGGACCCATGATCTAATGGGAAATAACAATACAGACTCTCAGGTGGCTAGATTCAGGTCAGGACATCAAAATTGAGAAAACCAATAGGTGTTTCCTGGGCTTTAATTTTATCATTTAAGAGGAAGTAGTTTGAGGTAGGTTTCACTTTCTCCTGTTAGTTTTCCAAAGTTGGCAAGATGAATGTAATGACAAGAAAAACACAGTGAATGTATGTTGATGTGATAGACAGTGATTGGACACTTACATTAGAAGTATGTCAAGTTGAAGAAAGAGCAATTTGAAAAATATTTCAGATCAAAATGTGAAACATTTGTCATAGAAAATAGGCAGAGTGAGTAAAAACGGAATGAGCTCACATAGAAGCACCATTTTAAAGGACCAAGGTACCGCGCGGCATCTGATGCAGGCTTCTAGGAAAACAAAGGGGGAGGGTAGCAAAGTTTGAACTCCATGTAAGTACTTAAAAGTAAGTTAATCAAACTTTGCGATAGCGTGTTTATAAATTATACCTTTTAATATGCTTTAGCCAGGCATTTTCTTCTCTCCTGTAAATAATGACAGCATTGGCTCCTTAGTTTTAATTCTCTGCCACAAGATACCTTCTACATTAACAAACACAGTTTCACAGAAAAGCAGAGATCAGGTGGGCTAGACTCGCTGACAGAGGAGCCTCAGCATCCTGGAAGCCCAAATGTTGATTGTATGCAGTTAAAAGATGGAAGCAGGGTTATTGCATACAGATGAATTAGGGAGAGTGGCTATTACATACAGGCAAACAAGGGGGCACAGTTAGGTGGTTAAAAGAGGAGGGAGGCTTAGCTAATATTGGTTGCAGCAGTATCCTTAGGGCCACAGTCTTCAAGATACATGCAGCAGGGGAGAACCACCGCGGGACAAATTTAGACATACTGTGAACATTCATTCCCTCTGAACCTAACCCAGGAAAAGCTTCATCGTCTCTTGGGCCTAAAGCCTTGGTCCTCCAAATGGCCTTGCCCAGGACAACCACAGTGCATACTGAGAGCTCCCACACACGACTTTTACACCTCACTATCCCCGCCCCCCGTTAAAACACGTGATTTTTAAAGAGTAGTGAATGTGCTGCGGGATTTTATTTACATGGTACTGGATTGTTCTCTCATTTCAAAGAAATTATTTTTGGTACAAAAGCACATCAAAACGGGCAAGGCACTTTTTCTAGATTCTGTGAATGATGTGAGGAGAGAGAGAGAGAGGGAGGGAGGGAGGGAGGGAGGGAGGGAGGGAAGGAAGGAAGGAAGGAAGGAAGGAAGGAAGGAAGGAAGGAAGGAAGGAAGGAAGGAAGGAAGAGAGGGAGGGACATACAGAACATGTTTTCTTGACTCATATTTGAATAGGTAATTGTGTCAGTGAATACTCTTAAAAAATTAATGGGGAAGAAGAATCACTTTTAACTGTAGAGAAGGGAAGCTATAATAGCAGAATTAAAATGACTTGATTCATGCTTATCCAGTATGATTCTTGAATGGGTACAGGGGGAACGATTGAATAAAAGCATGTTATTGTGTTATGGTGTACTTTTAGAGACCCTATACAGAATGGTAGATTAGATACGTTCAAAGGTCTCATTTAAGAAGTGGTAAAGGCAAGGAGGAGTCAGTTTCAATGAGCTTTATATTTTAGGCAAAACAAAGACATTTGAAATTTGTCGTTTAGACAGTCATGATTGGATGGATAATATAAATGTCAACAGTATCGCATGCACGTGAGGGTCACCTGACCTGCAGTCTAATTTCTGAGTTAATTTGTTTTTAAAAAAGTCATTGCTGTGAATATGTATATTTTAGTGATTGTAAATCTTCATCTTTAATTATGTGATTATATTACTAATGGTAACAGAGTATGTGTTTCAACAATATTTTGCAAATACTGGTAACATGCTGTTAAATTATTTTTCAGCGCTACCTCACCAACATTACCAATGTGCATGGAAATAGCTATACGATTAAATAGCCTCCACATGAAGGTTTTTCTCAAGACAGAAATCATCTCATAGATGCTTAATTGGGAATGTTGTTCCCACAATGTTATAGGGAAAGGTTACTGTCGAGACTCTTTAAGAATTAAATCTGAGAGGGTGGATGAATAAGAGAAGGTAATGGTTATGTCCTAAAAACATCTAAAACATTCTGCATACAAATAATATATCTTAAAGGATTTTTTACATGAGCTTAAGAAATCTAAACCCAATGGAGGTCTTTCTCTGACGACATGTCCTGTGCATTAAGGTGGGCTCATGAGGGTAAGGTAAATATGCCAGTCATTACAGTAAGAATTTACTTTGCATTGCAAAACCTTTCGCTCAACTGCTTGGGCAATCGAGGGTTAAGTTACAAACTTAACTGCAGTTTTCAATATCATATCACTAGTACTAACAAACTGTATGTTGATCTCTAGATGGTCCTGGTTGATTCTCTTGTCCATATGTAAGATAATAATAGCAGTGAAATATTAGTTAAAAAATAAGTTTATCCTAAGTTTATCCAAGTAAGCTGAAATAATCTATTCTTTATACAAAAATTCTGTCAAAAGCACACTATACAATTTTATTGAAGTAGATTTTGTAAGAGACCAATCTCAACGACTTTGCAAAGAGAAAAATTATTTTCCTAATATCGTTCTGTTACTCATTACTACCTTTGCTGGTTTAACATGTGACCTTTAAGTTAACTGATTATCATGAACATCTATGTATATTATGAACATATGTATGTACCGATCCTGTTAAACGTAATAAAATGAAAACTTATCCTGAGTTATGAAACTCAGCCTAGGAATAATTATTAGCTTTAAATACATTTTACAGATATAACTTGCTCCAAAAAGATATGCTCGAGATGTAGAATCTTAACTTTAACATTCATATTGCACTCCGTATTTATTGTAGCAGTATAATAATTTGGATGGTGTAAGTTATGCTCTATTTTGACACATTCATGAATGCTATAATGCACATATTTATATGTCTGCCTCATACCCTGCATGATATATTTATTCACAAGACTTACTTTATTTTATATGGTGAGCAATATGAAGCTTTTCAGATGACTAGATTTCTATTCTTAGGGGCAAGAGACTCAATCTTTTGCAGTTTCTCTAAAATCATCATGATCCAATGTGTCATATGAATTTAGAAAAAAAAGTGAGTTTAAAAATAATGCAGTGGGAGTCTTTCAACCTTTGCCATTCCAGGGTATCTCATAAGATTAGCCACAGGAAACTCTTACCATTGGTTCTTCAGGGGCTGAGGCTTCCAACTTCGTTTGACCGTTTGGCGTTTTGTTTGAGAATGCTCTTGCTCAACTGATGTCGTGAGTTAGCATCTGAATAGTGTCTGACATAGAGAAGTGACTCACTACACCTCTACCCATCTTTATAACCTCTCGAACTCCCAGAGAAATCAAACAGTTCTATTCCTGAGGGTGCAGTGGTATAGAGTTAGTGATCAATGAATGGGCAAAAGATTCTATTGGAAAATACTGAAATTAGCTGATGCAATCTGAAAGAAGAATTTTGTTATGGGATTCATTTTAGTTAATAAATAGGCTAATTTTACATCAAATTATTAATGTAACCACTCATTAATGTATGGAAACATATCCAGTGTGAAACACACCTAGAAATATTTATCTTTGAACAAGTAGCCATTGCTACATGGAATAAAGGACATGATTATTTATTTTCATTAAAATGGTTAAGGATCTGTGCTGAGGAATGGCGCTGTTAAATGAGTTATTAGAAGATAGAGCAGAGAATATTAATAACTAATTATATGAAATTGATTCATAATTGTCTCTACAGGAGTACTGAAATAATTTCTGCTTTGTTAATGGCAACCATATTCCACGGAAAAGCTTGTTTCTTTCCGCTGTAATAGCTTTGGTTTACAAATTCTTACTTATGAAACAAATACACTGTTTATCCTTCGGTAGCCATGACAACCCTATCATGGGCTGCATCATTTGGAGGATGCTCCTGTCTTACTTTGCCTTAGGGGTATTAGTGTAGTCACACAAAGTCACAGTGAGTAAGGGAAATCAAAAAGGACTCAACTCTGAGAAAATGTATGAATTACAGTTTTATAAGCTTTTTTTTTTTAAATTCCATTTTGTCATGTATCCCAATCCTCTTTAGACACAAGAGGCCTCTGTAGGCATAGACTGCATCAGCTCCATAAGATCCACTGGGAACTTGTCCTCTTCCTCCAGGATCTGAACTTTGACCCTTCTGATGTCCAGTGTACCAGCAAACCCCAATTCAACTGGACCCCATTTCATTATTCCTTGCCTACTGCCATCTCTTTGGTCTGATATGCATCTGCGTCATGCAATCCCCTCAAACACTATTGGATTAATGTTTAGAAAATTTTCCTGTTCTAAGCAGACTTGTATAGTCCCTTTACAAGATTAGGCATCCGTGTATATGCATGCATATGTGTACATATCTGCATGTATATTTTTATGCTTCCCTGAAAGACTATAATCTTTGATATTAGTAGCATCTATTTTTGCACCTCTGTATTCCTCATAGACTAATACCTTCTGTAACCTATGCTTATATATTGCTGTTATTCCATAAAATCCAAATAAATTTAAAAATACATACACATATATATGCATAGTTTTATTTATATTAAAGTTTTTCATATATATAAAATCAAGAGCTTATATCATAAATTTTGGGAGATTTAGTTATGAATAGTATTTCAGCCATCAACTTTTCCTCAGATATAAAATTTCAGATTCTATATTTTACACATTTTTACATTAAGCTGGGGGTGTGATACTTCTAGATAACTGTTTTCACACTTGAGTGCTCCTTTCCAGGTGGTAACTCTAAGTATCAACACCTATCAGACCAATATGCTTCTAGAAAGGTAAAAGAGAACCTTCACCTCAGATCTAGAATGCATACAGAGAAACTCCAATAGGAATTCCAAAACTTAGGCTTAATAATAAAAAAAAATCACTTGCTAGTATCTGGCATAGAACCAAGGACTCATAGGGGGTCATTAATAAATTGTAGTTATACTTGTATTTCTTTCGTGTTTTCAAACAAAACCATTTGTATGTGGCAGGTAACCAAGTGCAAGCAACCACATACTACTTATAGAAATGTTGCTGGAGAGAACTTACCAGGAACAAAACTAGCTAAGCTCTTTTCTCTACTCACTACGATGTACTTGCCATTTCCTAGGGAATAACTCATGCTCATTATTTAATCTTTGATCTTGTGATTAGTGCATATGATCTGAAAGAGTGAGAAAGGCACCTTTTCTGGAAGAAGAAGTGAGAGGGTATTTCATCAACTTTCTCATTGATGTGACAAATGTCTGAGAAAAGCCTAAAGGTTAAAAGGATTTTGCTGGTGTTCTCACTGAGTTCAGTCCATGGTCACCCCTCCTTGTGTATTTGAATCTTATTGTGACGGGGTTGTGTGTTGGAGAGTTTTACCTCGCGATAGGGAAGCCAAAGGCAGTAGAGCAATAGGCTGGAATAATGGGTTTCATTGTGGTATTTTCATATAGGTATAGAATGCATTTGAATCCTGTTTATACCTCATTTCTTATTCTACTGCTGATCTCTTCCCTCATAAGGTATAGTCCAAGCCTCTCTCTCTGTGTGTGTGCATATGTGTGTGTGTGTGTGTGTGTGTGTGTGTGTGTGTGTGTGTGTGTGTTGTGGGGGGGAAGAGAAGGACGGAGGAGGGAGAGGGAGACATTCAATAATTTAATGTTCCTTTAATGAGTGGGTGGGGGTTATTTGCTAAATCATAGACAACTTACTGATAGCTATATCATTGATAAAAATGTCTCCATTACTTCTGGCAACCATTAACTATATATCCTCAAAGCGAAGTGAGGCTTTATGATTCTCTTGATGATGGAATATCGTTGCACCAACCATGTGCAGATGCTCTGAGGGCAATGATGTGTTCTGTGACTGCGTGAGTGCAATGTGCTTGTTGTGTCTGGATGACAGCATTCCACAGCACTCCTTCACATCCCCTGGCTCGCACACAACGCAGCCTCTTTTGTCAAGTTCCTTGAGTCTTGATGCAAGTGACAGAGACTGTGCCATTTAGGGTTGAGCTTTCAATTGCCACTTGGTTCAGAACTATCTCTATAGTAACTGGTACCCTCTAGCAGGAGGGAGGAACAGGGGAGGAGGAGGAGGAGGAGGAAGGAGGGAGAGAGGAGGAGAGGAGAAGGAGTGGGAGGAGGAGGGAGGGGAGGAGTGAAAGGTAGGGGAGGGGGAGGAGGAGAGGAGGAGGATGAAGTCTTTTCTCTGACCAAGCTAAGAGCAGCAAACTCAGGGAATAAAGTTAAGGTTTGCTCTTGTAACTAAGACCGAGTCCCTCACATTTAGCTATAGGCAGGCTCCCAACCCACAGACTGTTAAGGAAATGATAAAAACACACTTCATGTGGGTTTATCTGGGTGTGAATTCACCTTTTTCCAGCTGCACACCCCCCCACACAGTTCAAGCACCATAAAACTGTGTTGGGAGTTAGATCTTAAAACTCATCCTTTTAATGTCACTGGAGATTCCTGTGAAATACCAGTCCCTTCAGCATTTGCTTTAGTGAAGAAGAAAAGAGACATCAGCTAGAACATCACAGATCCTCCCTCAGGGCATCCTTTCCTTCCCCTCCCTTTCTTCTCAGTCCTCCCTCTCCCTACCCAGTCCTCCCTTCTCAGTCCTCTCTGTCTGTCTCTGCAGTCCTCTCCTCCTCTCCAACCCTCTTCCCAGCTTCCCTGAGGTGTGAAAGGACTCTTCAAGAGAGGCAGCTACTTGAATTGGAAATAATTTTAATTTTTGAGTCTCTGTTTACTCTGCATGAGATTTCTCATAGAAGGGGAATAAGTTACATTCTACATTTGTGCTTGGAGTTATGCATTCTTGGGCCCTCAAACATTTTTATAAACCTATTATTTTTTCTCTTAGATGAAAGGTAGATTTAATTATTTATCAGTTACAGTTCTATCTGGTCCAAAACGAGGCTTCCAAGTCTTTCCCTCAGGCAAACAAACAGAAAACAGAGTTATTTTATTTTGCCAACACACACACACACACACACACACACACACACACACACACACACACACACACAATTTGACATAGGGAAAATTCAAGGACAAGAAAACTGCTTGACGTTTTACATAATCTCTCAGTCTTTCTGTTTCACAAGACTTTAAAGAAAAACCAACTCTCCGAGGAAAGATGAATTTCAGAGAGAAGTATAGCATTTCTATAAAAGATTGACAAGGGTATGTTTTACTCTCTGAAGCATTTGAATAAAAAGGGAACAACACAAGGCAGATGCTTCTCCATCTTGAAGATCTACAGCTGTCACCCGCTGCGGTGATTTTCATTAAATGAGTGGAATATTGTTTATCCCACACAGAAAATTATCCAGTCTTTAGTTAACAGATAAGCCCCATCTCCCCCCTACTTTATATGCCCAGAAACAAGGGCCAATTTTTCTAGGTCTTTATTTGACATGGCCAGGTCAAGACCTCTTAGTTGTTCTGATTCCTATTTGAATGGTGGTCTAACTCCTGTGTTAATCTTCATCTTCCCGCCCCAAATCTTTCTGTATTTTTATTTCTATAAATTCTTTCTCCAATTTATCCCCCTCCCTGCTCCCCTTCTGCATCCTTAACCTGCCTCCTTCCTCTTCTCCTACGCATCCAAACTGCATCCTCCAATGTTTCTCACCCATGGAAACCGTCTTACCATGCTCTCTCAGTACCATAAACCGGAAGTTCCTATATTTGATGCGGTGCCCGAGTCTTTCTTCCTGGGGGCACTACTATCTACCGTAAAGCTTTAAAGTTCCTAAGTAAAACTCAATCCCTTCCCACGGAAATTAATTTCTTCTTCATTTTCTTGTCTTGTTAATAGATTTTTGAGTTGTGAAAGCGCTGTGACAGCCCTTACTCACACATTTAATTTATCCAGTATGTATGTGCATGCATGTGTGTGCATGTGTATGTGAACACACGTGTGCCTTTGTGTCTGTGTGTTAGGCATTCACTTGCATGTGGCAAGGTACACATGAAGAGGACAAAGAGCAACTTCCTTTCCCCGAGTGTGTTCCATTGGTGGAACTCAGGTTGACAGACAAGGAGGCAAGTGCCTCAACATGCTGGACCATCCTACGCCCCCTCACTCACCTTTCCATTTAGTATTTATCTTCTCACAAGAAAAATGGAGAGTTTTGTGTTAGTGAAACAACTGCAGTCCTTATTGTGATGAGCAGGAAACAGTGTGGAGCTGTCCAATGCAGGCCTGGGGTATGTTCAAATACTGTTTTTGATTATCAAATTTTTCAGAACTATCTTTTCAATCACTTGGCCATACACTGCAGAGTCCAGTAAGAATGCAAAGTTTATAAAGACAACAATTTTTGCCAATTTTAAATTTCTTTTTGCATTCCATATACTTCAGGACAAATCATGGTGAATTATTATTATTATTATTATCATTATTATTATTATTATTATTATTATTATTATTATTATTTGTAGTATGGGGGTTAAACCCAATCCAGGCATCCTGGTGCTCTGTTTCTCAAGTAGACTCAACTCTGGCTTTAATATAACTCTTAAGTAAGTGATAGATTGCAGCTACTAGGTTCTGTGGTGCTTACTATATTATAAGGTATTCTGTGTTTGTTGGTAATTTATATTTACATCTATACTTCATTTACTATACAAGCTGTAAGTATGCACTCTACTCATTTTATAGTCTCATTTTAGTTCAACGTGTTACTCTCAAATATTTAGAACTTAACAATCAGTACTTATATCTATCTTAATGTGTTTTTAACCTTGTAATAATCACTTCTATTGTCCTGATTTGAAGGTGGCTTTATGTTGCCTATTAAAAAAGAAAAGAAAACTTTGAGACTGGAATGGATGGTTGATGAGGTAAAGGACTTACAATGTTAGCATAAGGAACTGAGTTCAGATCACAGGACATATGTAAAAGGCTGAGTGTGACGTCAAATGCTTCTTTATATCAGACTGCCGCATTATAGAAGGCCAAGAAGAGTTGAATGCTGCAATTTGCAACCATGCTAGTTCTAGGTTCAGTGAGAGATCTAGTCTCCAAGAACATGGGAAAGAATGAGGAAGCAGGAGAGCAGAGTCCTCTTCTGGTCTCAGTTCTCTGCAGTGCTGGGATTTATGGGCCTTGAAACTGTACAGGCCTTGTGAATGCTCTCACAGTCTATGTCCCTCAGTCTGAGTCAGGAAGATACTGCTTTCTTGAAGCCATTCACCGCCCCTGGCACTTACAATCTTTCAGTCTCCTCTTTTACTCAATCCCTGTCTTATAATTTGTTTGGATATTTCAGTAGATGTGCTGATGTGACATTAAAATGACTTCAATTAGCGTCACTGTGTGTTTTGAAGGCCAGGATTCCTGGTACTTAACAGTTTTTCTTATTAAAATTCAGAATTTAACTTCCAAGGTCCTTCTGATGTCTCTTTGAACCATAAGATCTCACACTGAAGGAAGAGCTATCGTGAAGGTTTCTTTCTTTTTTTTTTTTTTTTTAGGTTTATTATGTAAAGTTTGCATTTTAGAGACTTGAAGTCTAGCTTAAGAGTCCTGAAATGATCTTAAGACATAGAAATTGTCATCCAAGCATTTTACGAGGTACTTCATTTTAGGATCAGGATGAAATGACTCCAGTCATTTAAGTTAGTGACAATTGTGAAACTGTGTTGCCTCCAAGAGCTTCTGGAAGCACCCCTTTCTTTTACACGCCGCAAGAAAGCTGTGTTCACTTATGACAAGCAGGGAATATTTTCATCTGCTATTAGAAACCTGAGGTTGTAAAAGAAATGTAACATACAAAACTTACAGGGATTAACAATAATGACAAATAAGTCACGGTAACGGAAGAGATCCCCGGCCAGTGGGAGGCAGATGTTGTAAAACTGCACAGTCAATGTTACGAATTCACTGAAAGATCCCCACCGATGATGATGTTGCTATAAGGGAAAGACCAGAGATTTCTACAGCACATGGTTTATTGGTCCAGCACTCATGCATGGGAAAAAATAAAGCTATATTACTGCTGAAATGTTTGTACTTTTGTGTAATGTTTGTATTTTGAGTTCAAGATGTTATGAATCCACAAAACCACTCAAATTTATTTTTGAAATGAAGTAGCTTACGGAGCTGATTGGCTATCATTTATGTCTCACCTAGTTAGGTAGGTAGGTGATAGATAGATAGATAGGTAGATAGATAGATAGGTAGATAGATAGATAGATAGATAGATAGATAGATAGATAGATAGATGATAGATAGATGATAGATAGATAATAGATAGATAGATGGTAGAAAGATAGATAATAGATTGATAGATAGATGATAGATTGATGGATGATAGATAGATTGATAGATAGATGATTAGATAGATAGATAGATAGATAGACAGACAGACAGACAGACAGACAGACAGATAGATAGATAGAAAGATAGATAGTTACAGTTTATTTTATTTTTGCCAGGTCCCATTATTATTGACCATGAAAAGATTTTATTGGGTCAGGTTTTACATATATGCAGAATTTCCATAAGTGAAAGGGAATGTGCACACAAACCCATATGTACATGAATAAAAATAATGAAGTAAATCCTAACCCATGAGATGACTCAGTCAGTGACATCACTTTTCCTGGAAGCTAAAAGATCAGAGTTTGCTTCCTGGAACCCAAATGAGAGTGGAGGCTTAGAAATGACTCTGTATAGTCTCCCTCCTCTACAATCTGCACATGGGCAGCTGTGTTCATGCACACACACACACACACACACACACACAAACACACACACACACAGGTATTTACACTTATACATATACACTCAAACACCCACACCCACACACAAACGCATGTGCTCACACACAATTTGAACATGCATGCACACATACACATAATATTAAAGAAGCAATGAACCTCCTTAACTCTTCATAGATTGTGTAATGGGATTTTATATGCTCTGTGTTTATAATCATTTTTAGGGCCTGACTATTTTTTTTGTTGTTGTTGTTTCCTTAGATTTTCTTTTGCTACAAAATAAGGCTCTTTACATTTTCCAATGATATTTCCTAAATGGCCACCAGGTTCCAGACACAATAGTAAATGCCCACAAAAGTGTGTAAAACGTACAAAAGTCCTGCCCCTTGAGAGTTTTATTCTAGAAGCGACAATGGCTAAAAGCGATAAGTTATGCACATGGTAGGCTAACTGTTGAGAAACGTAGAAAAAGATTGTAAGCGGTTTTGCTGGGGACACTTTAAGTCCACCTTAAAGGAGGATGCCTGAGGTCTGGAGCAGGAGAAAGACCTTAAGATGTAAAGAAGCGAGCAGTGACATTTTGCAGGAGATGCTCCTGTACAGGAGAGGGCGAATGCAAATGCAATGAGGTGTAGGCTAAAGATGGGAAATACTGGGGACCGGGCTTGACCAGTGAAGAGTGCTGACAGGAAGACTGAAGAAGGCTGACATCAAGGGAAATTTGCCTGTCACTCTCTGTGGATCTTAGAAGATTGGGGAAGTTTTAGGTTGGAAATAGCGTCCCTCTGACTTAACCTGAATGAGACCTTCCTGGCTGTGCTGTTACCCATAACAGCAATTCAGAGAAAGAAAAGGGTGACTTTCTAGGAGCCATTGCATAAAGGGGGAAATGGGGGAGTTCTGGGAAATGTATTTGTGGTATAGCCTACAGGATTTCTTTGATGCGCTAACTCTGAGGAATCAGAGAGGAATTGAAGAGTGACTGCATTTAGCTAGTCCTTGTGACAGAAACTGTAAGACTGAGGAATCTGAAACAGGATTTGAGGCCAGCCAGGGCTACATAATGAAACACCCACTGCCTCAGAGAATGAGGGACCAGAAGAGTGAATGAGCAAACAAAGAGAAAAGAGAATGGCGGGGGGGGGGGGGAGAAAAAGAAGAAAGAAAAGCTGGATGGATAGGAGGAAGGAAGGAGGGAGGAGGGAGAGGGGAAGGATGGGAGGAGAGGGTGGGAGGGAGGGAAGGAGGGAGAGAGGGATGTTGGATGTGCCACCAACTGAGATGGGAACAAAGAATGCATGAGAAAATTCTGTAGAAGTGAGTTTCGGTTATATTAGTTTCCTGGTACCTATGAATCAATCCTATTCAAGATTCAAATACACAGATCAGGCTTCCTGTGGTGAATGTGGGAGGTGGGGGAGGCAGATCCCTATGAGTCTGAAGTCAGCCTGTTCTATAATGTGAACTCCAGCCAGGAGTGCATAAGAACTTATCTCAGAAAATAAATAAATAACAAAGAAATAAACAAACAAAAAGAAATTGAAGAGACAGTCAAAGGACATCGAGGGCTAGGAAATGTGAAATTGCCTAGCATCAGTAGGTAGATGTTACTTTAAATTCTGATGGTGCTAAGAGTCCCCCAACAATGACTGGAGAGAGAAGAAATGGTGTGCAATGGCTGAAGCCTGAGGGGCTCTGTGGTGATGCTCACAGGATGCCAGGTAAGCAGAAAGGCAGATTGAAATTAAGCAGCCCATTAGACAGAGAAAGAAGGAAGCCCAGGAGTCAGGACATTGATGGAGAGGTCAGGTGTGTGGAGTGGTAAGCATGAGGTAAGTGAGGGAAGGGTTGCTGCACTTTGACCGTGGAGATAATTGTAATTTGGAAGCATGTTAAAAAACAAAAAAAGGTAATTGGAGTGTGCTCAACATTAAAGAGGAAGAAGTATTGTGATTTTTCTCTTTTTAGTAACGTATGAACGTGGAACATAAGTAGACAGGGGAGAACTCATAACACAATTTTTCCACAATATAGGTTCTCTCCTGTAGTACAATGTATATGTGTTCAAATAGAGCATGTGCCTTATAATGTGTAGAAAAAACAGGGAATGAGATGAAGAAGGACCAAATGAAGAGGAGAATTTTTTCCCGAGTTTTTCTAGTTCTAACACTGTCATGGAGTCTTCGGGGTTTTTTTTGTTTGTTTTTTTTCTTTGTTTTTGTTTTGTTTTGTTTTGTTTTTTGCTGGTGGACAAGTGCGTAGAAATATATTTAATAGTGAAAGTGTAAAAATCCAATGTGAAGCCCCAAAGCGTCCATTCTGAATGGCTACCCTAACCATTACAGAAGTCCAGTGACTTTGCACAGACTGTGTCTAGTTGATTTTTTTTAAGGGTAGAGTCTTTTTTATTTAAAATGCACTTTTAAATAACAAAGTTAAATTTAAAAAAACTAAAAATAATTTAGAGGAAAGGAAATGAGTTGGAAAATATTTGATGCAAGAAAGATAAGGAGGAGATGTTTTGTTTCAATACATGTAAAAGAGTGACTGATGTTCTTGTGGGAGAGCTGGCATTGCCTAAGTACCTAGCAGTTTCAAAGGATGTTCGGTGATGCAATCAGCACAGTTGTCAGGGAGACACCAAAAAACCTGCTTATCCTGCCCCTTTCTTGTGATGGTTTAGTCACAAGAATCACTTAATTACTGAAGAATTTCTATGCGTGCTAACCACAGTGCCCTGGCGAATTGTCATATGTGGCCACCACTCCATGGTTTTGTTTAGGCCATCCTAATATATTCCATAGATCAAATTCTCTTTCTTTATGTTCTCACTTGAAAAACAAGAAGTCTTCACTATTGACCTACTTCTCAAAAGGGTAGAACCAAATCTCTTGAAATGTATTAACAACATATAATACATCCTGATAATAATACCCAAGTGAGGTTTACGACTCCATGATCATACTGTAAATATTTCTAAAATATGCTAAATTTATTGTTAAGTTGTGACAAATAATTAACACAATGCTTTTGTCACTTGTCTTAACTACCTACATGGAGTCTAGACCAAAATTGTCATTGTAATTCTGTGACGCTGTGGAAGTAACCTGAGTTAACTGAATATGATCCAAATAACTCAGAAAACAGTGTTGCAAAGAAATATATTCTGGAATTTTTACTTCAGAACAAACAAACTATATCCATGTGGAATGTGCCATAGAAACATTTCAAACTAAACACAAATTTAGAACGTTTAGCTATACTCCCGAAACTTTGACCCAGCACCACCTGACGTGCGTATATTTCTACTCACTGAATAAAATGTTCACTGATTTATGAAAGTATGTGGATGATGATCATGGTGACACTGATGCTGCATATTGGTGAGGTCTGTCAGAGAAGACTGATAGTGGTCATTAAGCAAAATAAATGTGTATCAGTGACACAGTATATTTTCCCATGTATATGTAACCAGTAAAGCAATAATTACAAAAAGTAGCTAACACTTTTTCAGTATTAAGAAATCAGGAGGAAACATGGAGACAAAGTGTGGAGCAGAGACTGAAGGAAAGGCCCGGGGATCCAGTCCACTGCAGACACCAAACCCAGACACTATTGTGGATGCCAAGAAATGCCTACTGACAGGAGCCTGATATAGCTGTCTCCTGAGAGGCTCTGACAGAACATAACAAATACAGAGGTGGATGCTCACAGCCAACCATTGAACTGAGAATAGGGTCCCCATTGGAGGAGTTAGAGAAAGGATTCAAGGAGCTGAAGGGGTTTGCAACCACATAAGAGCAACAATACCTACCAATCAGAGCACCAGGGAATGTCAGGGTAGAGAGGCAGGAAGGAGTGGGTGGGTGGGTGGGGGAACACCCTCATAGAAGCAGGGGGATGGGGATGGGATAGGGAGTTTATGGATGGGAAACAGGGATAGGGGATTTTTTTAAAAATCCAATAAAAAAAAGAAAACAGGAAATCAAATTATTAGCTAAAATGAAAGAACTGACCAATACAGATGCGGATGTACACACACAAACATTGGGCTGAGCATGGGGACCCCAATGGAGAAGGTAGCACAGCAGTGTAGCAGCTGAAGGGGTTTGCAACCTCATAGGAAGAACAACAATATCAACCAACCACACCTCCTAAAGCTCTCAGGGACTAAACCACCAGCAAAGTGTACACAGTGGGTACCCATGGCTCCAGCCTGATATGTAGTAGAGAATGGCCTTATCTGGCATCACTGGGAAGGGAACCCCTTGGTCTTGTGGAGGCTTGAAGACCTAGGATAGGAGAACTCTAGGCCTCGAGGCACGAGTGAGTGGGTGGGTGGAGGAACACCCTCACAGAGGCAGGGGGAAGTAGGACGGGTTAGGGGGCCCGTGGAGGGGGAACTGGGAAGGGGGATAACATTTGAAAGGTAAATAAATAAAATAACCAATAAAAAAGTAAATGACATTAATCCAAGGTAAAAGACAAACCCAAACAAAAATGAAAGCGCTTAGGAATTGAATGAAATGAATATATATGTCCCCATTGTTGGTCCTTGTGATCAATAGAGCTGTACAGAACTCTGAGCTCTGTAACATAGTGAGAGGCTGAGGTACCACAGGGTCTGTCTATAAGAGTCCACTAAATGACCAGCAATTTTAAGACAGAAATATAAAGTTTTGCATAGAAGTGGGATACCGAGTCTTCTTTATTACCACTGTTACTTCATACTACATACATGCAACTCTGAGACCAGTGTCATTATCTTAGCTGCTATCCCCACTTTAATGAGTCCCTTGCAGAACAGATAAGTCTTTATTAATTGCCCATTAACTTAAATGTTCCAATGCCATGACGGTGGCGGCTAGGCAAAATTGTCCCCAGAAAGTTCTGTTTATATATATATATATATATATATATATATATATATATATATATATATATATATATGTATATATATATGTATATATGTATATATGATGTAATATCAAATACATGAGAAAATTACTGTTGGATAGAGTGTTAGATGTCACTTAAACCTGCAGGTTAAGACTTCTTGTCATGTTGGTATTGATGAGAGAGGATATGTTTAGTTGTTTCCTTCTTAGACCAAATCAGGTTTACCCTGGTATGCTATGAAGCGCCCATCATTTCTCAAAGCCAGCCTTAGTTTGAAAAGTTGTATGTTATGGTGGGTCATGTGTAGGATGAGAGTCTGACCTGTATTCAATCAAAGTGAGCTGCATCAATATTCCAAAGCGTTGTGACTAGTGGTTTTTTGTTAGATAAAATTTAATACATTACAAGAAAGATATTAATTATTCATTATTATTTTAATAAAGCAGTTAACTATCCCAGATCCATTCTCATGCATATAAAACAGGACAAGTGTTAAGACATATATTTAGCAAGTTCATGTATATATTCTTTTTTGTGGCGAATATTTTCAATCAAAATATAACCAGAAGGATTCATTAAAACGTCAAACTTTCAAAGATCATCTGTGTTTTGCCACAAATCTATGTTTTACTTTGGCTTAAATGTAGCATGGTTTTCTAAATGTAATTTACTGGTTTTGGAAAAGCAAATAAAACAGTCTCATGAAGTGGAACTTAATAGTTGCAAACAAGTAGCTATGTCTCTTGTTCAGACAACTTTGAGTTCTCCAAATTATCAATATTTAAAATTATTCCTTCTTGAAGGAAAGCAGTCAGTAGTTAAAAAAAATCTCATGAACAAGGCATGTAAAATATGTGGTATCTAATTTTCCTTTTCAGAAAAAAAGTGATGTTGACAAAAAATTCATTTAAGTATTGTATCTTCTGAATCTATTGCCGTCACTATCAATTTAATCTATCAAAGTAACTAGTGAGCATTAGCAAGTGCTATTTTTGACATTGTCAAATCTATAATGGTATCAGAACTGGAAATGTCTTGTCCTTTACTACCACACAGACTGTAAAGCGCTTGGTATCATGGGAAAAGCAAGAAGAACTCAAAGTGAGCCAACAGTCATACAAGAATTGGAGTTTTCCATTTGCAGCTCCTTTGCCTTTCCCTGGGGTTCTCCCCAGCTACCAATTCAGTATCTGTACCCATCCTATAGACCCAGGACCCTCTGCTCTAGCTCACCCATGCTCTAGGAATTCTTCTACTTTAATAGATCACTGAAGCTGAGAAAAGCCATTGAGAAAGAATCATCAATACCGTGGGCAAAGGACACAGGGACATATTTAAAAGATGGGCAGGAAATAGTCCTAAGAGGATAGGTTCAGTATCAGATCTTCCCAGAAGACTTCTGGAATGACAGTAAGGTAGGCTCTAAAGAATAGGAAATATGTTGTTATACTAATTTTATTCCTAATTTACATGTTGCACCCTAATTGCATTTCCACCCATCATAGAGATCACTGAGATCACCAGGGAAGATTTACTCCCATTATTAAGTGTTTTCTGTCCCACTAGAGTTACTTAAGATGTAATAGACACATTGCTACATTGATAATTGTAGTATCCCTCGTAATGATTGTGAGTGAACTCAGCTACTGCTTTGATACATACCAGGGTCATGCCATTTAAATAAAATGATGGCATGCTAACGGCAAGACCCACCTAAAAGCATATAATCTAAATTCAAACTTTATACTCAGTTTGTATAGTATTCGGTTATCTTTAGAAAAAATCAACATGGAAACTGCTAAGATAGTCTATATAAACAAAAGAGATCCATCCAGGAAACATTATAACCATTATCATTTTAACTTTGTTTAAATAGTTGCCAATGTAAAGGTGCAGAAACAAAATTTTATATATATTTAGTTACCTAACGTGCTGTACCCATTATTGTTTGAGCAACATTAACATTTTTCAGGGCCAAAATAATGATTCCATAAGTTAAGGGCTTATATCACAATCCCATAAACATGAATTAAATTCTTCCAACCCATGTACAGGTTGTAAAAGTGGAAGGAAAAAACAAATTCACAAAGCTGTCTTCTGACCTCCTTGTGCATGCTGGGGTAGGAGTGTGCATACCCAATTTTAAACACAGTTTGAGGATACAATTTTCCTACCTTCCCTTAAATTATTACACTAGCCATTTATCTCCTCCACTAGATTTGGTTTTCTTGGTAGGAAGATTCATGATTGAATTTCTGAATTTCCCGTATTGCTTGCTTCTAGATCCAAAATTCAAAAGTAGAGACATGATAGATGTTTTCTCAAATATCATATTAGCATTCTAGAACATATATCTGCTTTGATAAGGTCAGTTTTTCTACCATAGTGTTTCCCTTTCTATCCCCTGACCAAAAAGTCACCTAATCTCAGCTATGTGCACATGTATATAATATTGTTTAAATGTAAAGCTTGTGACTTTTCGTGATAGTTCTAGGAGTTAGAAGCAGAGACAGGATTATGACTAGCTGGAAACCAGATAGCCCTATAGAGCAAGTTTCTGTCTCCAATCTAGGGACTGAGGTTAGTGACGTAGGACTTCCTGTAAAATGTGCAGTCTCAGTTGGTCCCCAGGACCAAATAATAATAATAATAATAATAATAATAATAATAATAATAATAATAATAATAATAATAACAATAATAATAGTAATAATAAAATATATTAATAGATTCAAGAATGAAAAAAATCACCAAGACTCAGCTCTTTTATGTCCCTAGGAAAGAGCATTGCCTATCATGTTTGCATTAGTAGCTTGTTTGATCTTGAGGAATAATGTAGCACTCCTTGTCTTGGACTTGCTAACTGAGTCTTCTGAATGTATGAACACCAAATACACATCTACCTACTGTGTACCTTTTCTTTGTTATTGCCAACAGAGTAGCCAAAGACATGGCAAGGCCATGTAAGGCAGATGGTTTTAAAGACACCTATTTCAAAGGTTTATAGCTTTCTACCATAATACAATATTTGTTCTGTCCAGAAAATATATGTGTATAATCAAAAACCCAAAGGTATCCTTTGACCCTTGACTTATGCTCAGACATACAACTTTTCATCCTGAAGTGTTGAGTGAAACTATTTTGCAAGTAAAACATATTTACTGACTTCACAAGGAATACAAAATTTATTATTAAGAAGGATATTTTGCTGTGTGTATGTAAATTGACCCCCGAATGCGTAGAGAAGACTGCAAGATCTTAAAAGATTGTGCTTTTTTTTATTCTTGGTAATATCGATGTCGTTTTGTGTGAAAGTAAGACAGTATATCAAGTCATCTTATGGCTTTGTTGAAGCCGTGGAATTATAAGAATTAAACTAAAATATTATGCTGTTTGTGATCAGGCAGTGAAAATAAAACTTCCCTGGCTATTTTCCTAGGTAAGTACTCTTCAAGAACAAAGAGATGTTTGAAGCCAGTATCTCCCTTCATGTCTGATTGCGATCGGTTTATCAAACAGCCAAAATATACTTTATTACAGTACAATTAACGATTTCCTAATTTGTTTTGCACCGTGAAAAATTCCATTTCTTCAAGAGGCCACTGTCAAATTCATCATTTAACGTCGATTTAACAGTAATATTACTGAGGGAAACGTTCGTGTCTACCAAATCCAAACGGATGAAAGCAGCCGTCTTATCAGGATTTAAGGAATCTGCAGAAATTAAACACAGCAATTTGTTTAGTATAATAGCCAACTCAATAGGAAGATGCTTTCCTTTATGGAGGAGAGCGAGCTGTTTAAGCCCCAGCTTTGGTTGCTTTGTTCTCTGTCATATCATCCTCGTCTCACGCAGTGCTTATAGGAAGATGCATTCATAATGAGTGAAAAGTGAGTGTGACAGCCGGGAAGCCACCTCCTGTGTCTAATCGATATGATCATGCTATGTAAAGAAAAACCAACACGCGGAGCTAGCCCAAATTGTAAACTCTCCGAGATCTCCCTCTTCAACTCTGGTGGATCACCTAGTCTGTAGCTCATGTGAAAGCCATAGGCATTCCCCATGCACTGAACCTTTGATTCTGAGTATGAAGAGGTCAAAGGCAAGGTTTGCATAGATCAACACAAAGGCAGTAAATAACCCCCAAAGGAAAGGTATTCAACCTCCTGCTTGCCAGAATGGGGCCAATAGTGTTTTAAATGATGTAAAATAGGATACCAGGATACCGTGCACGCAACAATAGCTTTGAAATTGGGGTTGTATGCATTGCTACTTTTAAAAGTAGAAGTTCACTCTTGAAAATGAAGAATGTAAATGGTTTAAGGTAGTCATTCCCATTTGTGAATAGCTGAGCCTGAATTCAAAGATGCACAATAAAACAACTTAAAATAAGAACACAAAAAACTGCTTCCTGGGCAGTAGCAGAAACTCAGAAGTCCACAGCAGTTGCAATCTTTGACAACAGAAAGCTGTAACCGTGCTTCTGACTCTTTAAAATTCCAAGTTAGGTTTTCTGAGTGTATTCGTGGATATCCATCTGTTCTGTGCAGACACAGCCCGGATGATTATATTTACTTGTGGCCACTAACTCCAATCTGATGAGTTAGTGGAAAGTACGAAGGTCATGTCTGGATTTAGCAGGGCACATGAAACACGGTCTACTAAATAAACTGCAACATTCTGCTGCGGATGTAGGTCAGTGGTAGGGCACTTGTCTAGCAAGTACAAGGCCTGAGTTCAATTCCCTGCACTAGAGGAGATAAATAAAACTCGACTACTTAACATATTTATATATAGAATTTCAGTCCTAAATATATTCCACATGCCCTACTCAAGGACAATTTTGGGCAGAAAATTCAATAGGTTCTGTCAACCTCAGAACACTTTCAACCTTGAAATTAAACAATGAGAGACTTTAAGGTAAAAATATTTGGTAATAGGTGTGTTGAAATACATGAAATTTATTTAGAAGGCTTTCTGAATAGACGCCAATTTCTTATGGGGAGGTGTGACTCAGCTTCGGTTAAGATTTGGTCAATTTCTCTGGTCTCTGTGGCCCAGTGTTAGCTATCTGACTCAGCTAGGATTCTTTTATTTCCTTTCTTTATTTTATGTATATGAGTACACTGTAGCTGTCTTCAGACACACCCGAAGAGGGCATCAGATCCCATTACAGATGGTTGTGAGCCACCATGTGGTTGCTGGGAATTGAACTCAGGACCTCTGGAAGAGCAGTCAGTGCTCTTAACCACTGAGCCATCATTCCAGGCCTCAGCTGGTATTCTTATCCTGGGAATAAGTCCTGGGAAAACAAGCAAACAAGCAAAACCACCATGCCAAAGGCAACTGGAGAAGAAAGGTTTATGTTACTCCACAGATTAGGCTCTATCCCTAAGGCACATCAGGGTAGGTACACAAGCTATGGAACAAGAGACAAAACTGAAACCAAAGCCATGGAATGCTCCTCGCTGGCTTGCTCCTTATGAGGGGTTCATTCTGTTTTCTTACAGCACCCACAGCCACCAGCCTAGTAGTAGTGGCACTGCCCATTGTAATTTGGGGACTCACAAATAAATCGCTAATTAACCATCAGATTACCCAGAGGCCAGTCTGATGGGAGTATTCCTTCAATGGCGGTTTCTCCTTCTGAAGTGACTCCAGCTTCTGTGGAATTGACAGGAAACCGGCCAGCAGAGTCCATGCAGTAGTCCATGTGCATCTTGAATGGAAACCATAATAAGACAAAAGAAATGCAGAGAACACATGCATAAAAAACTATTTTTACATTTACCTTTGACTGTAATTTTAATTGACATCAAGGTAACAAATTTCATTTCAAGTTCACATGTACAGGGGGTGGGATTCATTATCTTTGGGGTTTTTATTTTCTTTTTTTCTATTTTGCTCTGCTCTCTACATATTTTACAATATTTCTCTTTGAGAACGTGCACGGGATTTTGGATTTTCCTATTTTGGGAAGGTTACAACCTCTGCAATTGTGTGGATGTTAAGATGTATCTTTAAGGCCCTACCAGTAGCCGCCAGAGACAGAAGTTGGTCGGGCCTTAGGGGAAGGGCTGAAGGAGCTGACAGGATGACAGCTCCATATTCCTATGGACCAACATTGTCAACCAACCGGACCCCTGGGAGCTTCTAGGGACTAGGCCACCAACCAAAGAGAATAGATAAGAACTGGTCTCAGGTTCCAAGCACATATGCAGCAGAGGACTACCTTGTCTGGCCTCGGCGAGAGAGGATGCACCCAATCCTCTAGAGACTTAAGGCTCCAGGGAAGGGGCTGCCCAGGAGGGGTGGGAGAGCACCCATATGCAAAGGTTAGTAATCGAAAAAAACTAACTACAAAAAAAAAAAAAACAAAAACAAAAAAAAAAAAACAAAACTAAAAAACTAAAACAAAAACAAAACCCGCTTTTTGTTGTTGCCGTTGTTTGTTGGTTTATTTTGTTTTTTGTTTTGTTTTTAAATACAGGTCATGATATTTGGGCTATATATGGTACTAGTGAGAAATGCTTTTCTTTATCAAAGGTTTTGAGTAAGACAGATCTAGGAGAGGTAGTGAGACTAGACTTGTCGTTAGATTTTTGCCCAATGGGAAAGCTTACTTGGTTTTCAATTTTTCTAAACGAATCTGCCAATCAGAAGTTACAGTATGGGAATGTGGAGCAGTCAGAGGGAGGACTGGGAGGGGAATAAAAACTGGAGTGAAGAAAAAGAAAAAGAAATAAAGAAAGAAGGAAGGAAGGAAGGAAGGAAGGAAGGAAGGAAGGGGAGGGAGGGAAGAAAGAAAGAAAACCTTCCGTACATTTCTTTGGGGGATCTCTATAGGCTAACAACCAATTCCCATCCTTCAGGCTTAGTTTAGAGCCCACCCAAAGAAAGAGAAACAGATTTAAAGCAGCCTTTTTCAAACAGGGACTATATGTTTCTTCTTTTAAAAAATGCTTTGGTGACCTAAGGGGTTGTTGCAGGGTTTCTGCATGACAAACTGTCCCCTCAGGATTTACAGTTCACAGTTCCCCAGGCACATCACTTCGTCATCCTTCACCGAGCAGAATGCCACAGTCAAAGGATCCATCGGGGTTTTAATACATCTACTGTAACCACTGCCAAACCTTACCTTCAGTTGCGCTGTGAGGAACCTCACCAAAGCGGGTTGCCGAGGCTGTTTTGATAATCATTGCCTTGATTCTTGAATTTTTAGCACTAAAGTCTCTCCTTTTAGGTGGAAAGAAAAAAATACAGACAACTAGTGAGGATGAAAAACAGCATTATTTGGAAAGAAAACATGTATATGAAAATGCTAGCCTAGAAAATCAAGGGGAGGGCTAGCATCATTGCTGGTTGTGGGCAGAAGCTGCCTGTGGCGTTAGCTATGACTCAGCCTCCTTCTCCTTGTCTTCTCTATATGGAGCACTTATCACCGACAGAGAGGGAGTTCACCGTATAAGCCTAGGTGAATGCTGCCACAGCTTCTCCCTCACCTTGATGAGTAGGTGAACTTAATCGTTGCTATGGGACTAGGGAAATAGAGATCCTGACAGCACGGGTGGCAGCTGCTTCGTTCAATCTTTTTGCATCCAAACTATACAACATTACAGGACCTAGCCATGACAGAAACAAAGTGTGCACGAGCTTCCCTGAACCTGCCGCGTTCTGCTTTTCTCTTTCCATTCTACAATGACGACGTTTTTCAGATTCTAGCAGCCCTGTGGTAAGCAAAAGTAACAACGTGGTTCCGGTTGACAAACTATTTTGTTATTAAGAAATAAATGGTTGTAAGTCCAGTCACATAAATTATATACTGACCCGCAAAGTGCTTTACTTTGCTGTGATGAAACACCATGACCGTAGCTACTTACAGAAGGAAGGGCTTAGGTTGGGCGTATGGTTCCAGAGGGATGACTCCATGACTATCATAGTCCGAAAGCGTAAGAGCTGGCAAGCACAGTGGCTGGAGCAGCAGCTGAGAGCACACATTCCAAACATCGAACGGAAGGCAGAGAGGACTTAGAATAGGCCGTGTCTTTGGACTCTCAAACCCTATGCCCAGGGACATTCTTCCTTCATCAAGCCCACGCTTCCTAAACAGCTACCAGCGAGCAAGTATCCGAATGGTTGGGATTGTGAGCAGCGTCTTGTCACAGCGCCATAGCATGTACCGGTGGAGATTCCATACAGTGTCTGTGGATATTTATTTCCGTGACCCACTTCAGGTCATCAGAGAATCTTTTGGAAGCATCCTATAAAGACACATCAGAAATACTCATCAAAATTAAGTAATGCAAGGATTAAAATAAAATATCATGAGGTAACAAGAAACAAGAAACAAGCAACGTGGAGCCAAATTGGCTGGTTACTAGAAGTTAAACAACAACCAACGCCCATTAAGTTACGTGATCAGGAATGTGAGGGACATAAATGCTTGCTTCATCCTTTCCGTTTTTTTTCCCCCCTGTGGATAGCCAACAGTCAGATCCCAAATTAGGAATGCATCTGTAGTCTTTGCTGCTATGCAGTGTAAAACCATGTCTTTGCCATCATAAATTCCATAGAAAGTTTCTATTCTCTGGTCTTGGGAGATTCAATCCGACCAGATTCTCTGTAGAGTCAAGTAGCATTGTATTCTCTGGGCCACTGTCTGATTCGGCATAAGCAAATGAAGTCAAAAGAATTAGGCAGACTCTAGGTGGTAAGTTAAGGAGAAATGGGTCTATAATTATATGTGGAAGGAATGAGAGTGGAAAGGCAAGGAGGAAGAAAGAAAGCAAGAAAAGAAAAACCACGATATTAAAAGCCTGAATAATTTAACTTATTCAACTGAAAAATCAAATCCAAGAAAATGCATAATTCCTTAAAAATATAAGGAAATATTTGTTGAGAGTATCATAGAATTAAATAACCAGTTATTTAAATAAATATTAAAAGTATATACATTTTAAGCATGTAAGAATGGGAATTTTTTTTAATTACCTTAAGAAAAAGCAATAAGAGAAGATGAGAGAAAACCAAAACTCTTTCCTGCCAGTTACTCAGTCTAAGGTTCTATTTAATTTATCTCGCACCTTGCAATTAAGATATATATATATATATATATATATATATATGAAATTACTCTTTTGCTACTACCAGCAATAATAGCAACATTGTTTCAAAACTAAGAAGGAAAATAATCCCATTTTGAACAAATGTTGAACAATGATAAATGGAGAATTCACATTTTAAAAGTATTCCTCTAAAAATAACTGTGAGGGCTGAGGAGATGGCCCAGGAAGTAAAGCACTTAACTGTCCAAGCCTGAGAACCTGAGTTTAAAGCCCCCGAGCCCACAGTAAAGCTGAAGAAGAGGTATCTGTAATCTTGGTGCAAGCCTACAAGGAGAGGGGCAGCAGAGGCAGGCGGTTCCTAGGAAGCTAGCCGGGTATCTGACCTCACATCCACATCAGTGGACAAGAGAAACCCTGACTATAACAAGAGAGCTGGACAAAATGAAAACAGAGGTTGACCTCTGACTTCCCTATGCACAAACATACACACACACACACACACACACACACACACACACACACATGTACATGTGCTGTGTGCATTGTGTTGGGGTGACGGCGGTTCTCTGGACTAGCAAAGCATCAATCCATGTGAGGCAAGAAAGAAATCTGGTTCACTATGACTCCATACCAGTGCTGGTTTATACTTCAAGGCCTGACACTGAGCTGTTCCTTTTAGACATATGTAAGCACAGCACAATGATGAGGAAAAATAAGCTTTCAACCTATACTTAACTAAATCCAGTGTGTACAATTAAGCTTAAGGATGTTTACATTGAAACTCAAAACAAATGACATAATGACTTCTTCTATAAAAATGTGTTCTATAGCCTGGAAAACCATGCTCAAGATAAGGGTAAAATATAGGAGTAGTCATGTATGGTCTGGCCCGGTAGATAGCAGAGAGGTCACCTATGGCTATTGTAAAGTACAAGTGGCATCTCCCATTAGGATAGGTTCTATTGACTAAGAAAAAGTGCTCAAAGTAAAGTTTTGGGTAGGAAGAACCTTTGTCAAACATAAAAATCTGGGAGACTCATGTATGACCTGACCCAACATCTAGCAGAGATCACCAGACTGTTAACTATACCCATTCTCAAACCTCTGGGCAGAAAACAAGTATACATCTCTTTCATTGAAGAGAAAACCTGGAGTGTTTAACATTCCTAATTTCCCTGGTGCGTAAGGGCATCATGTCCTCTAAAATGCTGTACATGCAAAACATACATCTCATATACATAAAATAGGAAGAGAGAGGAATGAAAATATCTTTTAATGAAAATATTTTACTTTCCGAGTGAAAATATCATAGTTACAAGGTGGTGTCATCCCGTACTGCCTGAGGACCATCTGCAGTGTTTGATCTGTGGGTTTAGAGTATTTCTCAGACTCTTAACATTTTCCCATGGAACTTTGTATAATTCCACTAAAACCTGTTTAGAGTTTTCAATATAATTTATTAAATCATAACTTCCAAACAAGTAGAGCACAGAAATATCCAGACCGAAGAATGAAATCCTGTAACCAGCATTTATGTTTCGCTCGCTAAAAGTTAAAAGCGATTTCTCTTAAAAGTTATATTTTATGTCGTCGTTCCTTTCGAAATGTAATAAAACTTAGGAAGCCTGGCTTATTTGCAAATAACAGTCTCTTTGCAATTGCATTAGTACTCTGCAAGTTTTCTGTTGATTTTGGAACATGGACAGTTCAAATATGTTCTTGACTTCTGCTGTACCTTCCTTGTTAAGGAAAAGGCCATATCTGAAGTGTGTGTGGAGAGAGGGGGATAAAGCACAGAAAGTTTCTCGGCCAGCTTGAGTATTAAGACATACATAAGGGCTAAGATTTAGAGAATGGCTGGACTGTTAGAGTTGTTTGCTAAGGCTGTGCAAAAGCAAAATATTGTCTTTGATCTTCAGGAGAGAAACGGTCTTGAATCATACAAAAGGCTGCAAGAACAATTCTAAGGTCCTTGAACTAAATTGTCACCAGTGGACATGAATCATAATTTTTAATATCTTCAAAGACGCTCTGTAGGAAACTTATGGGAGAGGCCAAGAAAAAGTCTATTTCTGACTTACATACTTAAACTTACTATTTAAAAGTTCACTGACCATCTCCTCTTCCACCTAGAGTAGAAAAAAGAAACCATAATGACTTGATCTTCATGTGTATTACTGTTCAACACTCGAGTTACCCAGAGAACGCATGTGAAGAATCTTTCATTGTGATCAGCTACTGAACATCGGGATGTTGGTTCTTTGTTGCACCTGTCACTCTAGTTCCTAAAGAAAATATTTTTTACTTGTTTTAAAAAGGTAAATAACACTGAAAATGACATATGAAATTGTAAACCCTACCTTCCAAAGCCACCATTTTCACATTAGCTGAATCTTGGCATTTCTCATCGCTGCTTTTCTACCAGTGTCTTCACAACTACAGCAAGATCTTTGCACACAGGGATAGACGGATGTACAGCTAAACATACTTGATTTATTTTGAGGAAATGATAACATGCATGTAACTTTAGATAATAGATGGATACTTCAGTTACACTTGAGTTATTCAGAAGACAATAAATTGCTAAATTTAAGAAGAAAAGAATGAGAGTAACCAGTGGCAGAGAAGATAGTTGGGTAACAGACAAGAGATAAGCAAACAGAAGAGTATGCGGTATGAGAAAAGGGGACCGGTTATAAGAATATTTTATTCCTTCAGTCTCTGCTGCGATCTTTGTCTTCATATCCCCTCCTATGAATATTTTTGTTTCCCCTTTTAGGAAGGACTGAAGCATCCACACTTTGGTCATCCTTCCTCTTGAGCTTCAGGTGGTTTGTGAATTTTATCTTGGGTAATTCAAGCTTTTGGGCTAATATCCACTTATCAGTGAGTGCATAACATGTGTGTTCTTTTGTGATTGGGCATCACAAATACAGAGGCAAATGCTAGCTAGCAGCAAATTATTGAACTGAAAATGGGGTCCCCGTTGGAGGAATAAGAGAAAGGATTGAAGGTGCTGAAGGGGCTTGGAACCCCATAAGAACAACAATATCAGGAACTAAACCACCATCCAAAGAGTTCACATGGACAGACCCATGGCTCCGCCTGCATATGTAGCAGAGGATGGCCTTGTTTGGCACCAATGGGAGGAGAAGCCCTTGGTCCTGCCAAGGCTGGACCCCACCCCAGTGTAGAGAAAAGTCAGGGTGGGAAGGCAGGAAGGGAGGGCGGTTGGGGAGGGGGAACACCTTTAGAAAAGAAGGGGAGGGGGATGGGATAGGGGGCTATGGACAGGAAACTGGGAAAGGGAATAACATTTGAAATGTAAGTAAAAAGTATTCAATAAAAAATTACAATGAAAATAAAAATATTTTATGAGTCGGTTTTTCAGTTACCTAATTCAGTTTTAACCCTGTCTGGTCTCATTTTTATGTGGAGACCCTTCTCCTTATGTGAACAGTGTGGGACTTTATTTTTACATTTCTCAAATGTAACTCATTTGTTTCTTTCATTAGTAGTTCTCTATGGAACTGGACTTGGGGTGCATCACCCTTCCTTCCACAGTGAGCCCCAGGTACCTGCATATTTGTTCACGTTTCTTTTAACTGTTTTTTTCATAATTAGTTAAGCATTTTAATATTTTATCAGGACAGCTTGTAGATGTTGTATTGTCTCCTTTTTGGTTGTTGAGAATATGGGTCTGTTACCATGACACATAAATGGCTTATCCATGTAAAATGGCTGTAGACTTTTGGGTTCAATTCCGCATAGGTAGCTACGGCTGCATTCTCTTTACTGAACTTTGGTAGTCTATAATATTGTTATTCTACTCTTTGTTTTCTGGGGCTATTGTGAGTCCTGCGTGAACACTGGCTATGAAATAACAGATTAACTCGAAGCATGGTGTGCCCTTTAGTGTGTAGATTCATTTCTTTATTTAGGAATGATTGCAGGTTTAAAATACTTTTCTTGCACTTGGGCAGTCTCTAATTTTTGGTCATGAATTCTATTTTTGGTGTACTCCCGATCATTTTCCTCTCTCTTTGCTTGTTTCCACTCCTTTCAATCCTTTTCATTAACAAAACACCAAGCTCGCCATACAAACCTCCATACAACTTATTTGATTTTCAATCAAGTCAGTCTGGTTTTAATAATCTAATCATGTGCTGCTATATAAAAAAGGATTGGGTTCTCAACATCTGCTTATTAAGTCTTTGATTTTACACGGTTGTTTCTCTCTGCCACTGCGTTTGTCTTGTGCAGTTCCTGTTATTAATCCACTATTTTGTAATGAAGCACTAGAGCCGTGCGTTGGTCTTCTCCTGTTGGAACATTAGCCATCCTTTCTTCCTTTGTTTCCTTTCTGTCCTGTGAGGTGCCCTGTGGTTCATTACTGCCTGCTCTAGAGAAATATGGCCGGCCTGCTTACTTTCTTCCTGTGCATCTCAGACTAGTTGTCTTTCAGAGGTATGGCCGGAGTGTGCCCTGTCTCTGTGTATCTGAATCATTTTTATCTCCAGCTGTGTTTCCTACTGGCCTTAGTTCTTCCTGGACTGTTGTAGGCATCGGTCTTCTCTGAGTAGCGTTAGGAAATACGTTCATCACTTCAATTGTTACTACTCATTTTATTTGGTGAGGAAAATCCAGATACTATGAACTTTTTTTCTTGCCACATCAACACAAAAGGTTCTCTGTTGTTCTTCTACGTTCAGTACATACATTTTATAATGATTTCCCACGAGTCATGCTTAGTTCACGTGCTTATTGGATTTCTGATACAGTTATGCTGGCTGATTCATGGCATCGGTTTTTATTAATGTAAAATCTCTCTCATGTTCAGGAATAGCGGTAAGAGTAGCACTCACAAAAGCTGATTAATAATGGTTCAGTGACAGAATTGTTCTACAGAATGGGTTCCTAGGTCAGAAAGTAAATTATCAATCATTAATTATGGAGATATACTACGCTGCATTAGCGTGGTCTTTAAATATTTCTCCGAAGTGTTTCTCTTTCTTTAGTGGAAACAGCACACTAGACAGTTGCTAGCATGCATTTCTTAAACTCAAAGAGAAAGTTCTTATTCTCCAGTTGTCAATTAACCAAAAAAAAAAAAAAAAAACTAAGAATTTAATTTTCTTTTACTTAAGGAGCTGACATTTTTCACTTTTAAGGTTGCACGCGTGCTATCTCTTGATGAATTATCTGCTTCGACATTGGTCATTCGAATTTATTGCTGTAGGTTCTTAAACCTTTGCACTTTAACGTGGTTGTTAATTTGCCACATCCATTCAGAGTTATTTTTCAATCTCGTCTTAGAGATTTTAAATGATGTCTTATGAACTTATGCATTAAAATGTATCTCAACTATGAATAGTCAGATTTATCTAGTTATTTAGTGATAGCCTTAAACACTGTGTAAAAATAATGTTTCTTATTTGTGTCTTCTGTTTTTAATCAATACCAAAGAATTTTCAAGAGGCCAGAAATAAGTATATAACAAAATTACCACCTGTTGAATACATTATTTAATTAACAGTACATCAATTTGATAATTTAATTAATAGAAATGAAACACACTAGTGGATATTTATTAAAAACTCAAATTTTATCATAAACATTGAGGAAAATATTGCCAATACATACACAACAGCATGTCTGCCATTCAAGATTGGAGACAGAACTGTAGTTGTTGTCAAAAGTTCACAGAGGCCACAGAAGATGGCCTTCTTTCAGAGGTAAAAGAAACATTTCCTTTCATTATACATTTTGATATAAAGTTTTACAATTTTTTATGATGTAAGCAACTAGAAAAAGCTACATAAACATCTCTCCTTGTTTTTAATGTTGTCACCACATTTTTTCCCCTTTCCGTAGCCTTCAATTCTGCACAAGTCCAGGGTGTCAAAGATGCAGTAATAATTTAACTGGGAGTGAATTAATGCTGTCTGTGAGTCATGTTAAGTTCGTTAGAATTTTGTCTAAAGTAGAAAACGCTGGCTCTGCGTATAGAATAGTAAGTTACTCCTTTACACTCTGAATCTTGTTACCTCTGTGATTGGAATGTTAAACAGTAAAGCCATGTGCACTTCTCAGAAGCAAAACGTCTTTACCGACCAGCCCTGATGCTTATCTTCATACATGAGACAATGACTAGAATTAATTTCATGTTTTCAGGACTCCAAATTTTTTCCTCCAGGGAATCTTACTCATTAAAGTTTGTAATATATTTTTTATCCGCAGGCAAAGTTTTAATCTTTCATTTAATCATGATAGGCCAAAGCAGGACAAATTATGATGTATCTTTGTATAATGGTATCTGACAAAGAAATAACATTTTGAAGAAAAAGCAATTAAGATATATCATAGTTGAGTGTAAATTTCATAACCTGCATTGTCTCCAAAACAGTTGAAAGCCTGATATTTAATAACCATGAGTTTGAAATAAATGAATGATCTCATTCATATTTTTTTTTGCAAAGCATTTAAAATGCTCTTCATTCTGTGCCGCTCCTCACCTACTAAAGTGAAACTGAAACAGTTTTCATCAGTGGAAATAATATAAAATATTATTAAATAGAGTAACCATATTTTGATTTTCTGTTTTAATTTTCTCTGTCTGTCTCTGTCTCTGTCTCTCTCTGTCTCTCTGTCTCTCTCTCTCTCTCTCTCTCTGTCTCTGTGTGTGTGTGTGTGTGTGTGTGTGTGTGGTCTGTATATCTGTATACGTGTGTGGTCTGTGGGTGCACAGAGTTTCTTTCGTATCCCAGGATGGCTCAGACCTTAATAAACAAAAGGTTACCATGACCTTCAGATCCTGTTTCCCATCCTAAATGTTCAGACTGCAGAAATATGTCTGTGCACCCAGATTAGCCATTGTTAGGGACCACACCCAGGGCTTCAATCATATGGGATGTACATTTTTCTAACTGAGTTACAGCTCAGCTCAAAGTCCTCACTGAGTTTTAATGTGTTGGTTTTAAGTAGCCATAGAGGTCATCCTTAATCATGTATATTTGGTTGGGGGTGCAGTCAGGACCTGCTGAGCTATTTGTTAAGAGTTAGGAGTAAATCCTGTAGAAAGCCAGGCTAAAATGATGCCATAGGATTGAACTCATCTAAAGAATTATTTTTTAAAATGTTCATTTAAGTTTAGATTAATGTAAAGATGTTGGCAAATATGAAAGCTATGATTTTGCTCTTATTCTCTATACCAAGGACCACTGATATCCCCAAACATGTGTGTGCCAAGGGAAATTTATTTTTTATGTACATTCATGTGCAGATCTTTTATTTTCTTAATACTAATTCAACTACTATATTTACTTCACTCCTCCTAAAGATTTTCCATCCTTTTGACCAATCCCTCTGCATACAGGTTTGCTTCCTGGTGTTGGGAAGTCTTTGTCGATCACTGGCCAGGGCTCATCATATTCTGGAATTGGCTTTTTTGCATCTTTTCTGGTTGAAGAATTGAGCATCTGGCGCAGATACTGCTCATGTAAGGAACTCCTCCTTACTGTATTAAGCTATAATAAAGAAATGCTGCCATGTTAACACTTGACTCCCGTCAAGTTAGAAATGTCAATTTTTACCCACTGCTTTTCCCCCTCCAATCTCCATTCCCCCTGGCAGTGGAGCTGGGGTACCTCTTTCTACCTTCTATTTTCTAGAAGGTTTTAACACCTTCTATTCGTGATTTGATACCTCACTCCCTTTCATTCAAAAACTTAAGATGCCACAGTCTTCCCAGCTCTCTCTTCATCTGTCTGAGCAGGATATTCTGGGCAGCATCTGTGAGCTGCTTTTTACTGCTCCTGCACGACCTCATTCCAGACACTCACTTCGTTTATTTTTTTACGCTACCTAAGGAGTTAGAAATAGAAAGGAAAGTTTTTATACAATGAACATTGATTTGAAGATTATTCAAACACAAAACCCTGAAATCTGTCTGTCTGTCTTTCTTTCTTTCTCTCTCTTTTCTTTCTTTCTTTTTCTTCCTTCTTCATCCTTTTCTTCTTTCTCTTCCTTTCCATCTTCTTCTTCCTCCTTCTCCTCCTCCTCCTCCTCCTCCTTCTCTGCTTCCTTGTCTTCCTCCTCTTCCTTGTTTTCTCCCTACTCCCCGCTCCTTTTGTAATTTTTTCTCCTAGCTTTTCAGTTGCCATGACATTCCTTCAATACTTCTTTTATTTTTCTAAAGTGAAATTTATTTCTTTTTATATTAGTATATTTTATTATTGTGAAAGACAAAGAGAAATAATCTAAACATCCGAAGAGCTACATATAAACCTGGTTCTCATACTCTAGAACATAAGAGTGGAGGAAAGAGTAGCTAAGTAAGCTTTCTTTTGTAGAAGTGTTTTCCTGCCTGCTCTTAGAATAGAAACAATAAATCCCTTTCCGTATTCACAGGTATGGCACTTCTACACCAGGCTTTTTGACACACAGTAGAAACATACGTTGAAATATATGTCAATAACAATGACATCCTCAGATGTTATAGTTTTAATAGCTCAATGTGTACTGTCTACTGACCTGGCCAGTGTAAGTTCTATTAAGTTCAAAATTAGTTTCAACACTTAAAAGAGAAAGAAAGTAAGAGAAAAATAAAACTGATGTTCCTATAAGAAGCTCTTATGTGAAGCCTCATCTGTAGAAACATAATATTTATGGGATTATGGAGAATATATTTGCTCAGTAAGCTCATACATGGTTTATCCCCAGTTGGCGGGACTAATTGGGAAAGATTAGGAGATACAGCCTTGTTGGAAGAAATGTCGCCTTAGTGGAGGAAGCTTGTCATTTTGGGTATCAACTTTGAGGACTCAAAATTGCATGCCATTCCCACATGGGATTCTCTTTGTCTTCACCCCTGCCCCTACACCGCCCCCCAACACACACATGTCTGCATTATGGTGGTGGATAAGTTTTCAGCTCTTACCTCAGCACCATTCCTGTCAGAATGCTGCCCTGCTTTCTGTCAGGACCATCATGGACTCATTCTTTGAAATTCTCAGACCCAGTAAAACCATTCCTCTATAACTTGTCCTATTCATGTTGTCATGTCAGGGTAACAGAAAAGGATCTAAGACAATGATTATGTAGTGCTATGTCTACATATAGTTAACTTTGTATGTATGTTCAGTTAACTCTATCACATAAGTGGTGTCTTAGCAACCTCATATCTGCTGTTCTTTATTTCATGTCATTCTAAACTAAAACAGAAGACCTGAACATTTCATGATGCCATAGAGGCTACGAAAGAGCTTGATTTGGGTTTTATTTTTAGCCCTCTCTCCAGCCCGTGTTTGAGAACACAAAGAGCTGTGGTCTATCTGAAGCGGTTGAGGATCCCATCTTAGCGATAGTGTAGCCAAGACAACACAACCATTGACATGGGAACATCATCAAAGCTCCTCTTTTATGTTCTACTCATAATTCTTCCTGTTATTTTAGCTCTATGCTATGTGTCTGCTAATTGGCCATATTTAGCATAAATGAATGTAGTTAATGGTATGAAAAACAGCAGCCTCACTGCTTGGGGTATTAGCATGATCATTGTTCATGGAAATCCATCTACCCAGGTCCTGAAATTCAGTCATGAGTGTTTTCAGAAGATAGGCGCTTATTTTAAAATAATAATAGCATTATAAATAAATCAGTAGTCCCTAATTATAACTGATCTGTTCACATTCAGAATCTGTCTGAAAAACGGATGTAATTTTAGCCTTTTAAGGGGTTGAAGGGATGCTAGACTGACATTCCTTCTATCCATCAGGATAAAGCTTCATCTGTACTTTCTGTTCCTCTACTTTCTCTCTAAGGATACATTCATTAAATCTCCTCTTCCTCCTCCTCCTCCTCCTCCTCCTCCTCCTCCTCCTCCTCCTCCTCCTCCTCCTCCTCCTTCTTCTCTTACGTATGATCTAAGTCTGTGAAAGAATTTTGCATTGGTTATATCATTAAACATAAGTGGCCACTTCCCTCCAAGCTTTTGTTTGTTAAAGCACCACTAAAAAATAGTTTAGTTACAGTACATGTAGTTGTTTATAACATTGACTATTGAATGTCTAATTTGGCAAAATCTTAGTTTACATTCTCCTTCTTCTCTTGTAAGCACAAACTTAATAGTGGCTGAGGGTGCTGGAAACGGAAGAACCTTCCTTTTCTCCCTTTGGCATTCATGTTTTGGAGACAAGGGATGGATGTGGGCAGTGTTGTGGGATGTCTACTGTGTAGTTCAAAGGGTTTACAGAATCCTTCTTCTATTCATTCTAACATGACAGGCACAAGATCATTTGTGTACATGGTTCTATAGCCATCTGGAATACTGAACATGGGAGGAGGATTGTCACCCTCAAGTAAAGAGCTGTTGGGCAGCTCAAGTTCTTTCTCAATTGCAGCATGGTCTTGGGGGCTCATATAGCTTCTAGACCTAAAGGCATGCACGTGAGTGAATAGTCCTGCTGCAGTCTTCCATTTTCCATGCTCCTGATTCCCAGTTATTCTGTTGTTGTTGTTCAAAGAAGCATTCATTAACCAATAAATTACCCAGATAGATCCTCTACCAGCCAATATGGCGAGAATTCCCATTATTACTTTCCAGCATGGCCAAGAGAGGAGAGCGGCTGATCGTACTGATAGTATTTGTGGGGTATCCTTGTTTTCATCCATATTTTACAAGGTAGAGATAAGAACAATTCTCTAATCTTTTGACTCTTGGAAAGCTGCACTCGTACCTCACTTCATAGGATGAGTTCCCTGAACAATCTCTGTGTCAGAGTTTGGCATCGGGCCCAGTAAGCATTCTGTTACCTTTAGTGAGGTATTCACAGTACAGAATCAATCACATGCATGCCTACACACAATATTAGTCCTGAATCAAAGAAGCAAAAATTGGTATAGTCAGTTATATGTTAGTTTCATAACAGACAGTAAAAGGTTATATATTTATTTTCCCTTGTTCCTGAAATTAATATTTTTTATTGAGTCTGAAATGTTCTTTATAGGAAAATTTAGTTTGGGGAACTGCCATAACCTTGATAACTACTATTATCTTTCTTTGAGATGTTTTGAATAAATATTTATGATGCATATTTGTATAATATTTCTGTGTAGGCATATGGCAGATGTGTGATTATGTACAGCCTGTGATACCCTCAGACATACTCCTGGGAAAGCAGTATCACTGTGAAACATTCTACATTTTAAATACAGATCTAAAGACAAATTGCAGATAGTACTGTGTGCGTCTGTGTACTTCTGTGTGCACGTGTGTGCACTTGCATGTATTTTGTCTTCACATCAGCATCCGAATTTTCTAATGCTTCCTACTTTAGTTTTATCGGTAGCATCTCAAAATAAAACGAGTCAAATCGAGTAGATCCCAATACACTGATGAATTGAACTTCCAAGGCTGTCCTTCCGCAGTCTGCTGGAAACTGAAGAACCTCGGAAGAAAATCATCGCAAGGTGTTTGAACTTAGTTCTTGAACATTTGACTTTGACCTTCGAAAATCTATGCTTCCTTCACTTGTCAAATATAGGATAAATAATAAATATTCGCCAACTCATAATCACACCAGAAATGTTAGTAGTTTATAGTTTCGGTACATACTTTAATATTTTAATCATTTATAATATAATATTCATAGTTATAATTACACAACTATACTTATAATTATTTGTGAACTTTCTAAAGTAGTAAATATAAGAAATATCTAAAATTATTTTGCATATGCAAAATGCAGGCTCCATATTTAGACTGGTAATCATGTGTGCAGGCACTTATATTTGCTAGACTGGATCATCTGAAATAAAAAAGAAAAACAGGTAAGAGTATTGAGTAATAGTTTAAGCACTTAGGAAGCAATGAAACATAATATATGAGATTTATACACCCAAGTCAATTTGTTCATTTGGTTCATAGTGCTAAGCAGGAACAGACTACAGTAGTATCTAGACACAGAAAATAAGAACGAATCAATTTTACTTAGAGTTGTAGATGCATTCCTATATATAAAAAGCACAAACTGTCATTTTATTTCTCATTTTATGTAAGAGATGCATATAAACATAGCTTCAAATAAAAAGGGAAATTATTTTGCTATAAAAGAAATTCATTTTCCTTCATATATTTAGCTTCATAATTTCCATTGCTTTTCCTGTTTCCAAAGTCAATTTGCATCCGTTTCTTGATTCCCCTATTTGGAATGACAGTTAAATATTCTGTCACAAACTCCTTGTGTTATTAGAGTGATGGCTCTCGATGAAGCCTTAGGACCTCTCTGGTGACAGTCATCGACTGATGTCTTATTGTCAGAATTCAACCACTGTGATTTTGGCACACTTATTAAACGCTTGGAAATTGTAGGTAAGATTCTTGATTGTGTGATTTTCCTAAGAAATCGCGATGACCTTGACCATGAGTCTACTACTCCAGCCATCCACTGGGACCTAGTTAAATGGGGGCTGGAAAGGGCAGCATTTCTTACAGCTTACACACTGACTTTCGAAAAGTTAAGTTCCACTAAATCATTTGCATTTCTGACCCTTGATTTAGACCATCTTTTACTAATGAAAAACTAGGTGAAGAGGCTAGAATTCCAGCACTTGGGAGGATCAGAAGTTCACTGTCCTCTTAGCTACATGTCGAGTTCTAGGTCAGTCTGGTCTACGTGAGACCCCCTTGTCAAAAAGTGGGAAAGGTCAGGCTGCTGTTTACAGTCCTTTCCCGGTTTCTCCGCACTGTGTGGCTGCGCTGCTCGCCTGTGCGCGTGCAGTGTAAGGGTCAAGTAAGCGATCTTGTCGTCGTGCCTCTTGCTGCAGTGATTCCTTAAAGAATAAGGATCTTTTGAGAGAATAAAACTAACTCATGCAGCCCAAGGGTGGCGCATCCCCCACTTAAGCCAGATAGGAGCTCCACTTTTGATCCCGTTAGCACTCAACAGTACGTGCTAGAAAGTTGCTCGCAGCTGACTCTACCTATTCCTTTGACCTTCTGGATGTCCAAACTGTCCCTGAAGAATCAACCACCCCATTCTAGCCAGGCCTTTCGTCGAGTCCTTCAGACTGCCAACAAGTATGTCGCAGGGACTCACATAAGCAACGTCTGCACCAGACAGGAGACTATGCCTCAGGATAACCGACTCATCAGCTGACTCGTTATGAAGAGGAAAGGAATTTGAACCTGAGCCTTACAATGCCTCAACTGCAGGTGGAAATAGCGAAATCGAGGTCGATGTCTATCAGCACCTTTGGCCAAACTTGCATCTTAGCATCTTACTTACATCTATTCTGGGAAGTTTTTTTTTGTTGTTTGTTTGTTTTTTTTGACATACGTAATCGTGCTCATGCGTGCGTGCATGCACACACGCACACACACACACACACACACACACACACCACCACCACCACCACCACCAAACAAACAAACAAACAAACAAACTAGCTACTATAGTAGATCAAAACTGGCATGGATGGTAAATGTGAGCCATGCCTCATGTTCTATTTCATATCTTCCATGAACTGTTATTTCCTACCTTATAGCAGCCTCAAGGTTGGATGGAACAACAGAATAAATGTCCTAAATCTTTGCCTTTTATCCTGTACAGTACCTTCACTCTTTTGCTGAGTTCAAACTTCACTACTCTAAGCTCAGACGCCCCATCCCCTCTAAGCTCAGAGAACTACTCTCTCCTCTAAAGGCTATAAAAATAAGAGATTTCCGTTGATCGTTGTGTTTCTGTTAGATCCCAGCTTTCTACCGCTGTGGGTGGTCAGCATTATTAAAGGACCCAATTACCTGAAAGGAAGAAAAAGAAAGAACAAAATAAATTTTATGAATAATTTACACCTTTAAAAAATTCTGGGCTAGAAAAAAATGCGTTTTGATTTAAAACTGCAGTTTTCAGTCAAAAGAGTAAAACATTTCTTTCTTGCATTTGTATTTGAATAATGTGTAATTGGAATTAACATTTTGGAAACGAGGGAAGAGGCAGGGCATGAGGATGCATTCAGCCCTGTTCAGCAGAGTCTTTAACTTGGTCAGGTGCATTTAATGGACCCTTTTAGAATCACACTCTTCGCAATCAAGAAAGGTCCTTTGGGGTGAGGAGGTTATAAATAATTTCACACTAAGAAAAAAATAACAACTCCATGTAATTTTCAAAATGCATTTAGAGCATTAAAAAAGAAGCATTTTTTGTTGTTGCTAAGCTTGTTGTTAAAGAGTTGAACATTTCTATTCCCAAATGTCCCTATCCCACATATTAATTTTTGGTTGACATGACTCCCTGAACACTAAATAGAATGTTTTTTTTTCCTCAGAAAAATACTTCCCCTTTTTGATAAACGGGAAGGATAACAGGGTGCTTGTGTACACGTGAGTCAATTAGCTTGCAGAAGAAACATAAAGGTCTTCATAAAGGAGAAAGAGGGTTCGACAGACATATATTGGAAGTACACTCATTTATCCATTTATAGAACTACATTTTTTCAGTCAGATAAAATTCCCTTTACATTTAAATTTCCTTTAGATTTGGTTAAAATTTAGCCTTTGTGAATCACTTATATAAGGCATGTAATTTTGATGTAGCTTTCATATTCAGAAAGCATGTAAATTTCCACGTGTGCAAGGATTCGGCACTTGCAGAACAGGTGAAGGCATACCATAATTCTATTCTGGAAACATCCATAAGATATTTTAAACCCCGGTTGGTCACCATGAAATGCAAAGTTATCTTGGAAGACAAATTCTTGATATGGTGCCATTCGTTCACATGAGAAAATATGACGTAACGATTTGGTTGCCTGCTTTTATTTCCTGTAGTATAAAGATTTTACTGAAAGGAGTATATAAAAATAAAGAAAATGGGAACATAAAAGCTGTTAAGGAGGTATTAACATTTGAAAAGACGAAAAGGCTACTATAATTACCTTCAAAGGACATATGAAAAGAAAGGTAAAAATAGACTCCACAGTTTATTAAATTCAATGTGTGAGAGCCATTTTAATGTTCATTTTTTTCTTTATTGACCTGAGTAATAGAATAATGGTAGTCTCTACATTACAAGTTGCTGGAAATAAGGCCTTTGAAATGATTTCTTTATCGATCCTGTGATTTATTCTACATAGTCATGTGGACTTATCCAAACTCTGGCAACAACTGTTTTTATGATGCTCATGTCTATATTGTCCTTAATTGCCTTTAAATATGATTTCAAGTGGAAATCTAGTGTTCAACTTCTCTGGAACATGTAGCTCTCCTGTGACAGCCCATTTAGGCAAACTCTAGACACTTTGTAAGGACCACCGTAAAATATTATAAATAATAATATGGAGAGAATACCTATTTTGATACTCTGGAGTTAGACTCAGGAAACTAAGTCACAACTCCAAGCTAGAATTACTGAAAGGCAAAAGAAACAAAGTAGAAACCTATGAATTAAAAATTTGGTAAATTTACAGCTTTTACAAGTCTATCCAGACACCTTAAAATGTGTCATATTAGTATATGGTCGCACTAATGGTTTTCCTATTTGGTTTATCAGTGGAGAATCTGGATGAAAATGATTTCGGAACAGCGGGTGAACACATTCTGGGTCTAGGCTTGTTTACATTTTGTGAGATGGCAGCTTGAATTACCGCGCTGCATCATGTATTTTTCTCTCCGAAAGCTAATGAAAAATCCCTCGAATGTAATGCCATTAATCCCTGGCGGAGGAAGAACTAGGGCAGCTTTTCGTGTAACAGATGTGGCCTCTATATGTGCCAGAGATAAAATAAGAGTCCGTACATTAGACACCGGATTAAAGCAAGGAACACCGAACCCTGCAAATAAAGATGCTTTGCTCTAAAGGAAACTCAGTGATTAACCGAAGCCCGTCTGCCTTCTGCCGCCCACCCCTCCTCTATCCCTCCCTCTCCCCCACCTTCCATGCCTCCATTCTTTCCCCCGCGTTCGTGTGAGTGTACGTGTATCCGTGTATGTACCTGTTAATGGAGGGAACGTAAGTGCACGGTCCTGAATGCCTGTGGCATTCCATTCCTCAGTAGCCATTGCCTATTTTTAAAGACAGGGTCTCTCATTGACCTTGAGCTTGTCCTTTAGGCTACAGTGATGCCCAGAGAGCCCCATACAGCCACGTGTTTATGACTCGCTAACAACGGCCTTACAAGTAAATATATGCGGTGCCAGATTTTCTTTCTCTCATTTTTTGTGGGTGAGTTCAAGGCATTGAATTCAGGTCCTTTTTTTTAACTGGAAAACACTTTCCTGACTCCCCAGACCTTCATAATACTTAATAATATGTAAGTGATGGCATTGGTGTCCACTGTCCAGGGTTGACTATGAATTCTGAGAGTGACAAAACAAATAAAATGTAAAAAATACACGTTTTCATCACATAAATAACATTAATAATATATTGGCTCATGGCGAGGGAATGAGAAGAAAATTATGATAACTTCATAATACTAGAAGTTGATATTAAATATTCAAAATGCTTTTATTACACTTCCCTAAAGGTATTTCAATGTGTTTGAACTGCAGTTTCATTTTATTAACAAATTAGCATATATTATTTTTTTTACTCTAAATTAGTTAATATAACTCAGAATGCCCTAAATATTAAATGAAATTCTCAAATTTTATTGGTTTTTAAATAGCATAATTATAATTGTTAAGTACTGAAGATGTGTGGGCTATTTTTGCACACTTCCCAACCTTTCTACTCTTGCTGAGCAGAAAAACATATGATTTCATAAAAATATTACCACTTTATAAAACATGACATTCTGGGGATAACATGTGTGCAGTCATGACTTTTTATTATATTTCCAGGTAACACTTCATTTTGCATCTTGATTTTCATAAATATAAGTGGCTTCAAAAGTACACTTGATGGGTTATGAATCATGACTCTTAAATACATATTTAAACACTCTCGTCTTAAAAGAATATATAGTTTGGGTAAAACCCTGGCCTCTTAGTTATGAGTTTGTTATACCTACAAGTGTCAGTATCCGTTAAATTAATTTAAGATGTATCGATATACTTAGGCTTCTATTTTGACAAATTGGAAAATGTGACTTATATAGATTCATTAAGATGGCAAGATATCTTAGCAGGAAAACTCACTGGGCTTGCAAATTTGGAGGCCAGAGGGCTATCTCCTAAATTCTTGTCCGATAGTGGTTCTTTGATCTCAACATACTCACTGTGACACATGAGTTCACACTTACACCATGTCTTTAAACACCTCCCCCACACACACACCTGCACAACCAGAGGAGGAGGAAGAAGAGGAAGAAGAAGAGAGGAGGAGGAGAGGAGGAGGAAAAGGAGGAGGAGAGGAGGAGGAGGAGGAGGAAAAGGAGGAGGAGAGGAGGAGGAAGAGGAGAGGGGGAGGAAGAGAAGGAGGAGAGGGGGAGGAGGGGGGAGGAGGGAGGAAATAAAGAGAAAATTTTAAAGATTTAAAATAATAATTTCAATTTTATAGGTTGAGAAAGCCATATGATGTTAGGAAGATGAAAGCTATATTAAGAGTCTATATTTTCAATGTCCGTAGAGCTATATCTAGTCATAATTCTATGCATGAAATTGTAATGTGCAGCATGATTGTTGGTTCCTGTGGGAGAATTCCAAGTTTTTCTAGTGAAGTTGTTCAGAAATACATTCTCAAAAAGTTTTCAGTCATGACATACAGTACAGCACCAGCTTTTAGAAGCCTATAAGAGCTTATTATTACCGAGCAAAGTGTGCTGCCAACCAGCATTATACTATGGACAGCAAAAGTAAAATATGAATGAGCTGTATTTTGATCAAAACGCATCATGTTCACGGACAAAACTCCCCAAGAATTAAAAGGAGCAGAGCTTAGCTGATGCCTCATGCTGCACACGTAGGCCTGTATGTTATTGCATGTGCTCAGAATTGTGATGGTGCTCATTTCTTGTTCCTTCGGAGTCTTGCTAATAGTCTTCCTCCCTCTCTGTTTTCATAAGACTCTTGCATTTTGGTTCCACTTTATATCAGTAAATGCCTAACTCACCTGGTATATTTGGTAGGGTTAAGTGGGTCAAGGAAATCAGCATTGAAATACATGGTATTCTGTAATTAGATCTTGGTAATCCAAAATCATGCATAGCAGCAAATACACGTGGCCAGTACGAGCTGTGACTGTAGGACACAGGAGCTGTGCACTAAGGCTGGAAACCATGGCCTTGCAGGTGTCTAGCATGCTCTACTGTTTTTTTTTTTTTTTTTTTTTTGGTTCTTTTTTTCGAGCTGGGGATCGAACCCAGGCCTTGCGCTTCCTAGGCAAGCGCTCTACCACTGAGCTAAATCCCCAACCCTCATGCTCTACTGTTAAACCACATTCCCACCATCTCCAGCGGAGTAGCTTTACTTACTGGGCCGTCTTCTTGGCACGATTCGTATACGTTATTTTTGCTCTATTTTGCTCACCTAATATTAGACGAGGACAACGATATTATCATTCAAGTTTCAGAGGAAAAATAGTAATTTCGTCCTCAGGAGGGTGGTAAGTTCCGTGACTAGACTTTCTATGTAAAATGTTCTTGTATTTTTAATACTAATTTTATTTATACTATTTTACACGTGTTAGAAAAAAGATTAGGAAAAAAAGTAACAACCTCACCCCCCTTTTAAGTAATCAATTTTGATGTCAAAAAGGCCAAGTTTTCAGGCTATGGTGAGCAGTTAAACATATTCTTTACTCTTGTGAAGGTCCACAGTTCCGTTTCCAACTGTATATTTTGCACAAGTTCACAACTACCTGTAAGTCCTATTCCAGCAAGGGCTGATGCCCTCTGCTGGTGTACTTACGTACATGCTGGTGCCATGATCCCCCCCACATGCATGCATGTGTACATAGACATGGGTGTGTGCCTGACAAAAATTCAGTTGTTTGTGTTTTCTATTGTGTTCCCCTACTGAAATGCTAGTGTACTGATAGAGTTTCGTTGAAATTATTTTTGGAAAATAATTTATTGTATTGCATGACTCTTTCTCTGCATGTATATTCAATACGGAAGTATCTGATCTTAATTTTATTATAAATCACATAAGCACTCAATAAACATCTCTTGGGGATTTCAGACAGGGATCCGAGAGCCAGAATGAGGAGACGAATGTGGCCTCTGTTCTCAGTGAAATCATTTCAACAGTCAAATTACAAACTCTAAAGACGTAATAAAAAATAAAAGTGATCCAGTGCTTTGTGAAGACGCCCCTGCTATACTGTAGTCTTGCTTGGGGTATGAAGTCATCTTTAGAATATTAAAAATGGACTTTATCTATCAGTTTATTGAGACAGCTGAGGCTGATTAACAGAATAGTTTTAACTATATACATATGACAGGGGCGTAGGAACCAAAGCCTTGGTCTGTGTTTCTGGCAGGTGACGGTGGGAACCACTTATATAGAAAGTTACTGGAGGTCGAGATGATTGCTAGGAGGTAAATCTATAGTCAAAGCAAGGATGCTATCAGACACTGTGGATGGTTATCAATGCTTCTGCTTTCAATATTTTTTAGCTCATATCTATGCCAAAATATATTTTTTCTTAGCCAAAATGCTTTTGTTTTCTAGATGTAAGGTGTGTTAAACATTGAGAAAGCATCGAAGTATGTCTAGTGTGTCTACTTTTTCAAAAAGAAATTAGGTTTGAATGTAGATTCCAGTAGCCAGGGTTGTGTCAAACTCTGTGTGGCTGATGTTGGTCGTGAACTCTCTGCCCTCCTGCCACACCCGTCTATGTACTGAAATGACACACATCACCAAGCTCATTGTGATGCATTGTTTTCACTCGTTACCAAACACCAGGGAAAACATTTACTAGGGCCTGGTTAGGGACCCAGTGCTCACCTGGGAACTCAAAACTATAAAGCACTTCAGTTCAAAGGCACCATAGGAAATAGACCCCCACTTACTAGACAGACAGTCATTCAGGCAAACACACACACATGAAATATAAATAAAGAAATCCTAAAATATTAATTAAGCTGTGAATTATATTGTGCATTGCCTCTGTCTGGAAATAGCCAATACATCCTGATGAGATCTGGGACTCTGACCTCTACAGTATATTTATAAACTTTGTTATCCATTTATAGGTGATGGTTTAAATGTACTGGGTAAAATATATTCTGTCTTACCTACCTTGTATCAAAATTTTAAAAGTACTATTTTATACAGAACATAGTGGACTGACAAAAATGATTCTCATGAAATCATATGAGAAAATGCAAACTTTCAAATCTTTACTAATGTGAGATGTCATAACTTTTTGTAAAATTTTATTACTTATTTTATTTTTCCTCACATATAAGATATTTGATGCTTATATTTTCTTTTCCTAAGGTAATTGACAAATATTTAGTAATTATTTAAGGGCTCGTACCTATCCAGTACATATTATTGTATACATTTACATATAAATGAATATTTGGCTATAATATGATGATTGAGAGTTTTAAAATATAAGCCTTTTAAGACCCCATAGGAAGAACAACAATATTAACCAGTCAGAACCCCCCAGAGCTCCCAGGGATGAAATCGCCGTCCAAAGAGTATACATGGAGTGAACCATGGCTCCAACCCCATATGTAGCAGAGGATGGCCTTGTCTGGCATCAATGGGAGGAGAAGCCCTTGGTCCTATGAAAGCTTGATGCCCCAGTGTAGGGAAATGCCAGTGTAGGTGGGAGTGGGTGACTCGGAGTGGGAACACCATCATAGAAGCAGAAGGAGGAAAGGGGGAGGGGAGGGGGGAAAAGAGATAACATTTGATGTGTAAATACATAAAATATCCAATTAAAAAATAACAAAAAAAAAAAGAATTTTAAAAAAAAATGTGTTGTTCCCAACATTACCTCTAGGTGGCGGCATTTGAGAAGAGTTATAAAAAGTTGCCACCATTTAGAAGCTGATAAAAACAACACGCTTTTGAAAGAAAGAAATTAAATGTATTTTGTTTATCTTTATAGTTAATGTAATATCTCATACAGCCCTAGCTTGCTTAGGCTCGTGGCTTGGACACTGTAGAATGCCAGCCCGCACAGGCTTCTCCATTTCCATAAAAACCCATCATTTTTTAAATGCCATTTCTCAGGACTCAGGGGATTTCCCAGTGCAAGTGTTCCCAGCTTACCCCAGACATAACTTATTTGAGGTGATTAAACATATCCGAAAATTCCTTCTGAAGTACTGAAGATCAAAAGGCATTACTCCATCGTTTTGTATTGTGAATTGGCTTAAAAGTACTTTATGTTCATGTGTGGTAAAACTTGAAAAGGGAAGCGCAAGCCTATTGGTCAATAATCAGTCTCAGTTGCTCAATAGAACAATCGTCTATGGAAACGCAATTTCGTAGAAAAGTAGGTTACTTGGCTTGTCTGATTTTTAATTCCAGCATAATCTTATTTTTCAAACAATAGGGTGAGCCAAATTTATTTTTGCAGTCAAGTTCCTAACTAGCATAGGGCTCTATGTGAAACACTTTGATTAGAAGTATGTGCCTCACTAAAATCCACTACCTTTTGTGAAATTTGAGTGTTTTAGCTATAACTGGGTTTATATTAGCTTTTCTATTACTGTAATTTATCTCACTGTATGATTAATGCTTATCAAATTAAATTCTAAATAACTATTTACGTTGTAAAAGTACAATTTTATTTTATTCAAAGAAATCTTTTAGAATAAATTTTAAAACACAAAATAATGTATTCTCTCTCTCTCTCTCTCTCTCTCTCTCTCTCTCTCTCTCTCTCTCTCTCTCTGTCTCTCTGTCTCTCTCTCCCTCGACTTAGATTCCTAGATGGTTTGGGAAAATGCTCAAACATTCTTATCCAGATTTAAGCTCAAAAAATTTTAATGTATTATATAAGATGTACATATAATAGCCAGTAACCTAATTAAAGCAATTTTTAAATGTAGGTGAACAGAAGCTAATCCTGTAATACATTAGTTTTATAGAGGATAAGGTATTTATAAAGGTTTTTATGGACTGTTGGAAATTTTGCTTTAAAAACCTCTCATTGTGTAATAATTATCTAACGGTTTGAGAATTGTACACATTAGGACTTCATAATTCGGATTTTTGTGTCTATAATCACTGTACTAATGAATTGGAACATATCTAAATATCTAAATGAATAGAATATATATACTGTCAGTTAATATAGTTCCCATGAAGGCACACTAACTTATATAAAGGCTGGGTGTCCTTTGCAACAAATTAAGTTTTAGTCAGGTTCTCTTATATCCATGCATTGCTAAAAATGTCTTAGACAAGGGAAAAGATTAACTGACATTTACTGAAATGTTCAGGGACTAAAGGCACGGGAGAATCAGTTGCTCAAATAATGTCAGAAATCTGGTGGCAAGTGTCTCTTCTGTACTTTACCTTCTCTTGCTTTTATTCTCATTAAATCAGGAATCTGGAGAGAAGGTTCAGCCAGTAAGAACACTTACTGAAGGGGTTGGGGATTTAGCTCAGTGGTAGAGCACTTGCCTATCAAGCGCAAGGCCCTGGGTTCGGTCCCCAGCTCCGAAAAAAAGAAAAAAAAAAGAGCACTTACTGATATCTGTATTGAAAAATACACAAATAAGCAAAAACCCCAATACAGAAACAAAAGGCAAACAACAAAAACAGCTCTTTTTGTCCATCTACTGTGAGAATGAAGACCATTTTCACTAATCAGACTGTGGACATCCAGAAAATGTCGACATCACTCTGAATGGGCTCACAATCATTGTGAAGGGCCCGCGGGAACTCAGAAGAGGGACTTCAGTCAATGTAGCACTGAGTCTCCTAGGAAAGAAAAAGAAGAGGTTCCGATTTGACAAATGGCGGGGTAACAGAAAGGAACAGGTCACTGTCAGAACCATCTGCGGTCATGCTCAGAACATAATCAAGGGTGTTGCGCTGGGCTTCCCTTAGGAGATGAGGTCTGTGGATGCTCCCACCCCCATCAGCGCCCTTATTCGGGAGGATGTGTCTTTGGTTGAAATCCGAAATTTCTTGGGTGAGAAATAGATCCGAAGGGTTCAGAGGGACCTGTGTTGTTTGTTCTGTCTCCCAAGCCCGAAGTTTGAATTCATCCTTGAAGGAAATGATACTGAACTTGTTTCAAATTCGGCGGCTCTGATTCGGCCAACTGTCACAGTTAAAAACAAGGATATTAGAACGTTTTTGGATGGTATCTACCTGTCTGAAAAAGGGAACAGTGCATGACGCTAACAAATATGACCCAGCTCCAGAAACAAGAGCCTAAATCCAAGTCTACTGTGGGATCTTCGTGGACAATAAAAGACATATATATTGAGGGAAAAAAAAGCCAAAAACAAAAAACAGAACAAAACAAAAACCCAGTGCAAATAAATACCTAAGAGCCAACATTAAAAGGTATTTCTATAATACTCTTAAAATTAGGTGATAATTAAGTTATACTAAAGGGGAAATTTAAAAATAAGATGCATTAGTTGTTCATGAATCTCATAATAAATTGTTCATAAAATCAAATACTAAGCATTTATAAAATGCACATTTCTATGTACCTAAGACCTAGCTGGATTTATATTTCCCCCACATTTAAAATAGTTAGATGATCATGACTTTGCACCAGTCAATTTTACATATTAGCATAATGCAGTACTAGTAGAGCTCTGGCATAATATTTTAAAATATTTATCACTTACAATTTCTGCGCAAATAGAATTTTGTAAAAGTGGAATTATGGCGTAAGGGAATAGTCTCCAAGTGGGGAGTTTTAAGGTAATGCGGTCATAGAATGTTCAATTTCTCTCCGTATTTATCTTAACTGTAATTCCCACGGCGCTGCAGAATTTGCTATAAAACCTAAGTATGAATTGCAATTTCCTATTTAGTAAAAACAGGAATGGAATATGCTGTCTTTTGTAAAAAAAATTTAAATGTTCATAGCAGTGCACAGTCACAGAAAAAATTAATGATTAAAGTCATAATTATTACATAAATTTAAATTAAGAACTCAGTATGTTCTTTAAAAACAAAAACCAAGCATGACTTTGAGGAGAGTGTGAGTGACGCTATACAGGTTCTAAACTCTTGAAACGTTGGGATAGGGAGGGGACGTGGAAAGAAGAGAGAAAAATGTGAAGATGGTGGCCGACTGCTCTGTTTTCTAAGTGGCCTCGTGATTTAGTTCTGCTTCCTTGTTTGGAAAATACTAACTTGGATTTCCATGAATCTACTGTTTTTTACTCATCTTTTTAATTGAAAACTATTTCATACAATATACTTTGGTCACGTATCCCCTCCCTCTATCCCTCTTAGATTCTCCCCAACATTCCTCCTATCTAACTTTATGGACTTTCTCTCTCTTAATAGAAAAAGAAAGGAAAAGAAAAAAGAAGCACAAAAAAAATCTAGAAAAATTAAAATTAGACAAGCAAAAGAAAGATCGATAAAACAGAACAAAATGCCCCAAGAAAGAAAAATGTAACAAATGTCTTCAAAAATACCAAGTTCATTCTGTGTTCAATAATTTCTCCTTCATGGGGCCTGACCTGGGATGTGGTTAATTTATCTGTGAGTTTCCAGTGTAGAAAACTGATATTTCCATTGCTATGTTATGTGGTATCTATTGCAGATCAGTTCTATGAGATACTGGAAAGCATTGGCAGAATCATCGAAAGGATTAATTTCTAAGTTCAAACATATATTTGAAGTTGTGTACGGCCACAGTCATTTGACCTTATCAGTTGATGCGTGTATTCGAAGTTACTGTGGACGAATGAACAAAACAGACCGTGTGCTTTTCGCTCCTTGTTGGGGTGCTTCTTCCTGGCGCAGTCATATTCAAAATCCATCAACAGGCCAGCTCACCAAGATGCAATGAAAAACAATTTCTATTAACTAGAATTGCATCTGCTGCTAAACTTTGATAAGGGACGCTGGAGAAGTGCATAATCAACGACATCTAAATTAAAGCGCCCATGGTAAAAAGCTAGGCATGCCCTACTGCTTGTGCCCGCAATCTCAGCAGTGGAGTACAGAGCCTGCCAGGGATCCGAGCTCACTGGTTAGCCTGCAAACCAAAGGATGTGCTTCCGGTTCAGCGAGAGACCTGCCCTTCTCAGAAAGAAGTAGAGGAGAAAACGAAACGAAAAAATACTTTGCTACTTGTAGCTGGATATAACCAGGTCGTTTGAAATCATGTAAAATGAAGCTATACCTCAGACCAGAGATTGTCACCCTACACTAAGGATTGCTGTGCCCAAGTCCTGACTTTTGCCTAAAGATGAGGCGATTCATTGCCTGGGGAAGATGTAGAGAACTGGATAAGATGTTTAATGTAGGATACCCGCATCTCCCAGGAATTCCTGCCCCCAAAGTCAGGCTTGGTAACAAACTGTTGTGTTGAAGCCTCTGGTTCCACAAATAATATATATTATTCTCTCTTTTAACCAGGAATGCCACATGTCATTTTCCTATACATGAACATTCTTAGACGGTCAAAATTAATGTTGTATTGGGTTTAAAACATGTTCTCTTCCCCTTCCCGACCCCTCCCACCTCATATGTGTCAACATTACTTCATGTATGCTAAGGGGCCTGTGATTCTGAGGGAACCACGGGTCTCCTAACACATAATATCCTGAAAATAAGTTCTGGGTCAGTGCACTTTAAATGGCTTCTTACTTTTAAAAGGGAACATGTATAAAAACTTCTAACAGTGATTTTGCAGTTCAAATAGGCCATGGGACATTTATACAGGAAACATATCTTGGAAGAGAAAAGTCGAGAATTCTATTGTCTCTAATATCAAAAGAGTGCATTCAGGAATCTATTCTACCAATATCATCTGCCTAACATTCTTTATTTTTTTTTAGTTATTTTATTTATTTACATTTCAAATGTTCTCCTCCTTCCGTGTTTTCCCACCGCCAACTCCCTATCCAATTCTATGAGGATGTTCCCCACCCACTCACCCCCTCCCATCTCACAGCCCTAGCATTCCCCTACACTGGGGCATCAAGTCTCCACAGGACCAAGGGCTTTCCTTCCCATTGATGCCAGACAATGCCATCCTCTACTACATATGTATCTGGAGCCATGGGTCCCTCCATGTGTACTCCTTGGTTGTAGCTTAGTCCCTGGGAGCTCGGAGGGGGGGGGTCTGGTAGGTTGATAATGTTGTTCTTCCTATGGGGTTGCAAACCCCTTCAGCTCCTTCATTCCTTCCCAAATTCCTCCACTAGGGTTCCTGTGCTCGCTCCGATAGTTGCCTAAGAGCATCCACATCTATACTGGTCAGACCCCTGCAGACCCTCTCAGGGGACAGTATACCAGTCTCCAGTCAGCAAGCAGTTCTTGGCATCAGCAATAGCGTCTGGGTTTGGTATCTTCAGATGGGATAGATCCCTAGGTGGGGCAGTCTCTGGATAGCTTTTCCTTCTGTCTCTGCCCTACTCTTAGTCCCTGTATTTCCTTTAGACAGGGGCAATTTTGGGTTAATATTTTTGAGATGGATGGGTGGCCCCATCCCTCAAACAGGGGGAGGGAGCATACCTAACCACTGGCTATGGTTTTCTACAGGTTCTCTCTCCCCTTTGCTTCATACCTGTTGGGTCCTTGGGAGAGTCAAGCATATTCTAAGGCAGTCTTTTGACATTTTATTCTTTCTCAAAGAAATATGTGTGTTGCCTTTTGAAAAGTCTAAGAACATTTGAAACATTAAACACTAATTAAGAACATTAAGTAAATAAAATAACCAATTTTTTTTAAAAAAAGAAAAGACTAAGAAATACGAGGCGAAAAATGTCCAGTGTTTTCTGTATTAATTAAACGAGACATTTGAAATGAGTGAGAGAAATATCACCTTGTATGTGTTTTAGTTGGCCATTTATTGATTGGAACAGAAAGGCAATTTTCATCATGGAGAAGCTCTGGAAGAAAGGGTTGTATGGTTGTATCTTGTATCTTGATGGAATTTGGAATAGTTTTAAAACTACCACTTCCTACAAGGACTTTTTTGGAGGCATACTTAGTGACGTATGTTCTAATTCTATATTTAGTGTCCCATCAACAGTCTTGTGGACGGAAAGGTTCATGTCCTGTTCCCATCGTTTGCCAGTGCTGTAGGTGCTCTTTCTCCATTGCCCACCCACTTAGGTAACAGGAACGGTTCTCCACCTTTCATGTCTCCCCTCTCACCTACAGTTGCCAACCCTTGCTCTCAGGAGGGACTCCTCGGCACGTGCTTAATGATTCATCCTCTTTCAATTCTTCAACCTTATTTCACATCTCTCCCCACCCCCCGGATACCTTATTACTCTTGAACTTCTTTCCATTCTTCTAATAAACGAAATGCTTTCATTTTTCCCCATGCCTCCCACAGTCAGTGTTCCTGGGTTGTTGCGTTCAAGGCTACCTGTAATGTTAGCTTATTCCAGGAAGGGTTTCCTTACTTCCCCAGAGATGCGGTCTCCAGTCCACATCCAACAGCATGTCCTCTAGCCCATCACACTGAAGTCGGGCCAATCCTTTCTGTGTGACTCATTGTCCCTTTAAAGGCAAGGGCTCTGCATTTCCCGTGCCTAGCCTGATGTCGGTGCGTGGTGGATATATATTGAGTAGGTCGCCTCTGTTGAGTTCATCAGTTATGTCCTGAGTAAAGCATTGTCAGGCAAGGGCTTTCTGGGTCCTGTCCAGGGAAAATGCAGGCAGTATTGCAGTGGCTGCTTCTTTAGCATAGTTGGATGTTCGGGCTAAGCAGGATTCACATTTTAAAGTGGTAGGTATGAGTTAGAGTCTGATTATAAGCAACTGGAGATGGGGACTCTATCTTAGCTATGGGAGATCAAGAAATTAAAGATTTTGCTGTTCGCTGCAATGCATTTTGGATCATGTTCAAGGAGATACCCATGTTCTAACAAGTCTTTAATCTGTTCTTCCTGTAAATGAGCAAATCTTTCTGTTTCCTTTATGACAGTATCTTGATTCAATGTAATAAACTTACCACATGAAGTCAAAATATTAGATATGTTTAAATATTAATAATGGTTTTTATACAAGTTACATCTAGATTTTGCATGCATAGATCTGTGATCTTAACAACCTAATCTCCATTGCTCCTGTGAAACCTCCAAATTCCTCTTCATACCCGTGTCTCCGTCCTCCCAGATGTTGACTGTATAGGTCCGCTAGCAATCTTTAATGTTTTTTATGGTTCCTTGACTCTGATTTAGACATGTTACTCCCCTATTCATCTCATCAATAGTCTGTAATATTTTACTTTGGCTTAGGACGTAATATGGATATCTTATCTCTCTAGAAAATTAGAGATAAATAATTGCTCTGTTACTGCATGGAAAAAGACATTTGGATTTTAGAGTCCCAAATATTTCACAAAATAATCTTCTGAAGGAGTGATTCAATATTTGTAATGTATGTAGTTTGCGTACAAATAAGAGCTATTAAACTGTCGACGGTAGCATTTAAACCACGGGATACTGAACTGCTCGTTTCCTGTTGGCAGTTTACCAAGTAAACGTGGAACAATTGTCTGAAAAGCTATAAATGTTTGTCTCATTTTATTAAACAGAATACAGTGAAATCATAATGATTATCCTTCCTTTTGTTATTAACTTGAATATCTTAATCGATTGGTAAACTTCCTTCACATTATGTTATTTTACCTTATTACCCTGTATAGCTCTCCCTTTAAATTTATCTCTGGTTTCTGAGTGGGCCAGTGTCTTCCCCTTTTGTGACTGAGGTATACTTCTTTTACCTTGTGGCATGTAAGCCTCCACGTTGGTAGTTATTGACAATAGTTTGGGGATGATCGTGCCCTGGTAGCAGCTGCTTTGTCTTCATTCTTCCTTTTTACCTTTTGAGAATTGGTCCTTGTGGTGCTGCCCAGGTTGGTAGTGAACTCACAAGAGTTCAACCATTTCTCCCACCTCAGTTTCTCAAGCACCAGGATATGGGCATGCATCCCCCATACACAGCCCTGCTTTATTTTAAGCAGATTTTGCAACAACACAAAGGCCTTTTGAAACAATCTCCCACTAAAGTGTTCCTTAGCGTTAATTCTGAGAGGATGCAATTCTTTTGGCAATCATTTTTATTAGTGGATCTTTAAATCAGAAACGAATAACAATCTCAGATCAAGAAAATGATTATGATAACTGACTCATCTAAGTACTCAGTGAAACCGCTAGTATGTAATGGCCCTGAAGAGGAATTAAGTTTCTTAAGTGTCTCATAATTGTCAACAGTATAATGTTTATCTTTACTGTTTCGTCTTTTTGGAAATGTTTAAAAGAAGGACCAGGCCCCTTCTCCCTAAAGTACAGAAATTAAAAATGAATAGGTACTTTATCATCTGTTCTTCTGACATTCTCATCTGCATCATATGGACATTCTCATCTGCATCATATGGACATTCTCATCTGCATCATATGGACATTCTCATCTGCATCATATGGAGAGGGACATGGAAGCAAGATGGTTTTAAAACTCAATGCAGCTAATTTGTTACATTAAATTTTGATTAATGATGCTTGAATTGAAGCAGGAATTCCAGCATGCTCCCTTCATTATTATTCTGTCAATAGGTATTTAGGTAATGATATGTTAGATGCTAAAGATGATTGGAAAACCATTTGCCTGGAACTTGAAATACTACGCTTTGGTTTCTGTCTTGCCTCTCACTGTCTATGGGATCAAACTCCTCCAAACTTGAGTTCCTGTTTTCAGTTTGCATAGTTTACATGGGCTACCTACTTATCAACAAACAACAAAACAAAAAATATTATTTTTGTTCTTAGGATCAATATAAATTTCAGTATACTCTTTCAGATATTTACTGATATTAATCTGATATTTTGTGAAGTCTTCCTTTATGTTAGCCAGGCCAATAGCTTCTTTGCTTATAGGCGCAGTGTCCAGGAAAAGATAGGCATTGTATAAGCACTCAAACGAATGGGAACTCTGATAAGTGCTGAAAATCACCTCAGGGGTGGGGGGGGTGCCTGGGAAAAAAGAAACAAGATGGTTTCAGACTGAGAGTCAGGACTCCGAGTGTAAGCGAGATTCACTGAAACCCAGAGAGCAAGCACGGCAAACCCTGTGGAGAACTAAACGGAGCCTAATGTCACAGGCCAAGGATAGAGAATAGAGAAGAGGGCTGAAACACTGAGGCATACAGGGTCTGCTCTGGGATGAGACTGGAAAATTAGACCCAAATTATATCAGAGAAATACTGAGGTCAATTTAGGAGCCTTTATCATAAATAGAAAAAAAAATATTTGTCAGAACTAACATGTCAGGTGGAATATGAGATCGACACTAATACAATAAGGAAAATTTCAGAAATTTGAAAATTCTGACTTCCTTCGTTTTTGGTGTTTTGTAAATTGTGCTTTTTCTCTTAAGGCTGGGTATTTACAGTTATCCAGTTAGACAAAATGCATGTGGGATTTTAGATTCTTGGGAGCGTTCTTTTAAAGTATTCATGATTCCATGCCCTAAGTCAAAGGTCACATCTGTAAAACCATTGCCTCACTGATACACAGATGTGAAAAGGTAACTCATCCTGAAGGATTTAAGTAACAGTACAGGGAAATGCAGAAGAAATAACCCATGCGAACCGGGCATAATTGTCACAGATAATTGCTTAATCATTGTGCACACTGACTAGTAAGAAGCGTGAGGCTCTTAGAGAATTCTTTAGGGTCTTTTTTAACAAGGAGAATTTTAATATTCTGAAAGAATGTATGCAAGAGCAATACTAACATTGTTCAAATCTTATATAGGGGGTAATTGGAAGCTATTTGGAAGCGATTACAATTTGGTGAAAGGATTAAAGCCTATGATTACAAAGCATAGAGATACCGGTCTTCAGCTCTAGGTGGGTTTTTTGTTTGTTTGTTTTTCATTTTAAATTCACACACACACAGTTATGATTATAGCTATAGTTTAAAACATATTCACAATATAACATTGTTATACATTGTTGTATATTTATAACACAATGTGATGCCTTGATGGGTTTACTTTGTTGATTGACAACCTACCTGTCAAGTCCATTAGTTGAAACTCTTAATAACTTTTTTATTTCTACTTATTTTGGATGTTTATATTTTAGTGTCCACTTCAGTAAGTAGGGGAGCATGTATGTATGAAGCCCAAGGTCTGGCATTATGTATTTTCTCTATTGTTTTCTGTCTTGCTTTCTGAAATAGAGCCAATCATTCATGCTATAGCTTGATGACTGACTACATGGGTAAGACAGGGAGCTCCAGGATCCCCAGTCTATTATAAGTTCCCCTCAAAAGCATTACTATACCTGGGGCTTACATCAATATTTCTTAAACTGAACAGCAGGCATTTTAACAACAGATCTGTGAGGCCAGACTCATTTTTTGATAGTGTAAAAATATTAAACTTCTTACTTGTTGATTTTAAAACATGCATTGCACTATTATTTATCCTATGTGAGGTGAACCAGAAAGACAGACATTGTGATCCTCACTCACCTGTGGACTCCGAAAAAGATGGATCTTAGAAGCAGAAGGTTCTCGGGGGATGGGGACGGGGGCAATGGAAGAACAAGGGCTGTTCCCAAATGTGATAGAGTTTTAGTAAGGAAGCCTTCAGATTTTGTAATATGAGTGTTGCCGGGACATGTAGTGTTCAGAATAGATAAACAGTGAAATCGATTTGACAGAGCAAAGATACAGTGAAAGCCTGGCCAAAGATTATAGAAAAGAAATAGTCAGATCGGCTGTCAGAATCCTGGCCTGAAGCTATGAAGACATGGGATGCTAGATATGAGAGTGGAAAGAAAAGATTTAGAGAGATCACATAAATAGAAACAAAGCAAAACAAAAGAAACAAGAAAGAGATGGGATCACAATATTATTGGCATGTAAATACACACAAAGAAAATGGAGGGTTCTTCATAAGCAGAAGCTTGCAACTCATAACTTCAGGAAAAGGCTTTGTGACTGTTTAATGAGTTGGAATGGTTGATGAACTGTGTGTCAGAAAATCAATAATTGCTCTTCCCAATAAAAATGCATAGCCGGCCTGCTAACTAGCGGCACTGCCCATCCTGAGGCTCTGTCCTCAGTTGCTTTAAGAACAGGCTGTGCTACCATTTCACTTTCCAGACCCAAGAACCCTGAATTGCCACTGTTGTGTCATCTGAAACATCACCTTCTATGACAGTTGATGGACATTTTGGGGGCATTCCTTTGCCACCTCCTATTAGATGTCGTGTCTATAGACCCATAACGCAATACTCTCTATCAAGAGGCCAACTTCTTTAATGTAATTCTTCATGCGTTTCTATTCTAACTAGTGTGCAGTGGCAGTAATGACCTCAAATCATGCCGTCAATCATTTCGGTGCCCAGAAATTAAAAGGAGCACCTCTAGTAATTGGAAAGAAAGAATTTCAGTCACATGTGTGTACTTGTATGTATGTTCCCTCTTAATTCTTATCCATTAGTAACTTTCTACAATTGTAACTAGAGTTAATCATAATCCATTTTCCAATAATGAGGAATAGTGGAATAAAATCTACAGCCAGAATGCCATCTTATTGACAGGCAATTTTTCAGTGTTTTTTTTAAATAAACATCTGAACAAATTCTGTGCTAAAAAATAAAACTAGATGACACAAATAATTAAAATTAAAATCACCCCTAATCCTATTGTGTGCAACTAGTCACTACTAATATTTATCAATCATGCTCCTAATTTATATCCTAATAATATGAGTAAATTATAAATTTTGTCACAGAGATGTGGCCTCTTAGATGTCTTGTGGCTTGATTCTTGATTCTGTTAATGACCCACTTAGCTTAGTTTCCTTTATTTTTCCTGTGTGGCTTCTGAATGAGTAATTAGAGAAAAATAACATTCTTGCTACCTCTATGTGTAAGTATCTTTATCATCTGATATATTTGTTAACTGATAAAAGTTCTGATATAGATGCTCTCATTTAAAAGCACCCCATTTTTTTGGCCAGTTATGCTAGATGAATATGCCTGATGCCTAAAAGAAAAGGAAAACAGTAGAAGTGTAATAAAGGGAAATAGAAAATCAACATGGTGGACACCAAAAGAAGAATGCGCATAATCTCACCAATATAATAAAAAAAAAAGTTCCATAAAGTTCCATTGGTTCATCAGCACAATGGCTTTTTGTTAATGTTGATATGATTAACTCTAAATTATAGAATATAATTCTCACCATTTCACAAGCACATATTTTAGATATAAACATACAACCTTTCATATCAGTAGGTCCTACATTTGTGGGTTCAATCAGCATAAAATATAAGATTTATAAAAACATCTGCATTTAACATGTATCTATGTCCTTTCTTGTCATTATTTTTTTTAAAGATTTATTCATTTATTGTATATGAGTACACTGTAGCTGTCTTCAGACACACCAGAAGAGGGCATCAGATCTCTTTACAGATGGTTGTGAGCCACCATGTGGTTGCTGGGAATTGAACTCAGGACCTCTGGAAGAGTAGTTGGGTGCTCTTAACCGCTGAGCCATCTCTCCAGCCCCATTATTTCTTAAAGAGTAATAAATACACACCTAGGACTTACTTTCTTTTAGGTAGTACAAATAACCCACAGTATACAGCACTTCACATATGTTATATGTATATACTGTGCTATTTTATTCAAGGGAATCCAGGATAAAAACATTTCAATATGGCAGTGTGTGGCTAGAACTAATCCTTCCAGACTGAGGCATGACTGCATTTCAATGGAAGTCATAGATATTAGTGACATTGTTCTGAGACTCTGGATGTGACCTTTAATTATAAATTTCAAAGTATTTCCAGGAGTTTATAATAAATAATAATTCTTAATTTCTTTTGCATGAAGTTTATGATTTAGGATTTTCTCCCTGAATCCTCTGTCCTCATTAAGTTCTAAGGACAAAAGTCAAAATCGTACTTAGTTCATCAAGATCTCCAGTGTATCTGTTCTTCCTTTTGCACATCATATATCGAGAGAACTATGATGGATGTTCAAAAATAAATCATGGTGTTTGACATTCTCAGCCATCAGTTTGGCTACAGAATCGGAGAAGGAAATGTTGGCAAAGGTTTCCTTCCCGGTAAGTACTGTCACTTGAGGATTTTACCCATGATGTTCCATCTATCCTGAGCGAATACATCTGTCACAACAAAACGGAACATGTTACGCTTATATGCTCAGGTAAAAGAAATCCATTGGCGTGTCTTCAATTGATGAAAGTCTCAGTTCACCTAGACTTTATAAAATGACATCTTCACAACTATATTTGAGCCACCTCTACAGAGACTTTAGACTCATTTTGATGCTTTGTAAATCAAGGAGAGATATTTCGTTAAAGTGCATTAAATGTCTAATATACTTACCGTATATATTAGATTACATTAGATTAGCATATTACATTTGTTAAAGGCTATGAATCTATATACAGTATTTTTTATCTTGTATTAGTTATGGCATATTAGTAAAACACTATAGTACAGCGAGGATGGGAACTCCAAAAAAAATCATTAGGAGAGGGAAGCTGAGCTTTTTAAATGCAGTAGAAATGGCTAGACGACACTAGTTTTGAAGCTAAAAGAAGACTCCATCGAGCAAATAACACTGGTGACTGCCTTTAAGTTAGTTTTTTATGAACAGTAGGATTATTATGGTTTGACTGTGAAATGTCCCCCCACAAGCTCATTTGTTTAATGCTCCCTCCACCTCTTGGCACTATTTTGAAGGATTTGGAAGCTTCAAAAGAAAGGGCTTGGCAATAGGAAGTAGGTCACTAAGGGCAGGACTCTTACTGCAATGCCTACTCCTGGTTCTAGCCATTAGCACTGCTTCCTGCTCTGCACAGCGAGGAACTGTTTCTTTCCACTTCTGCTTTCCCATACACACCTGCCTCCCCTCCATGTCTTCCTGACAGGTTTTGCTGAGAAACTGGGATCTCTAAATCTATTGTCCCTTAAATTGTTCCTGCCAAGTATTTGGTCGCCGTGGTATAAAAGTAATTAATACTGTCATAAATTGAGATGGACAGTTTAGCAGGTAACAGAGAATAAAACAAGCTAACTTAAAAGCGGAAGAAAAGGGGCCATTCTTCCTAGAATAAAAGAAGGAGCTCCAAAAGGAATGAAAAGCAGTGAAATTGGAAATGCACAGCATCTATGGCAGCACTAAAAATGACATGTATCTGTGGGGCTTCTGGTTGAAACATTGGTGGAAGAATAGTTTTCTAGCCACCCTTATTTACAATTACTGTTCCTGGAGAACTTAAAATAAGTAATAATCAGTTAGCCAAGAACGGAAATAAAAGTATCTGAGACCTTATTAGGGTGCTTTATATGTGATTAACTGACCTTTTAAAATTGCTGCCTGAATGAAATGAACAGATTAGTTGGCTTGCAGCTGGTGAGCAGGAGATTGACAAAATCCTTACCAAACAGTAGAGGAATCAAGAGGACTTTTATAAGCATGGAGAAGCAAACACGTATATGATCTTGAATTCAAACTGCTTCCATAACAGCCCTGGGAAGCTGTAAATTGATTTGCTGAGAAACCGCATCTTCGGTAGAAGAGAAGGAGGTGATTAAGGTGAAACAGGCACCCGTGTGGGAAAAAGATCACGTCAGGAACGGGAAAAAGATCACGTCAGGAACGCGCGCAGTAAAACTGAGGAAGAGAAAGTGGATAGAAGTCCCACAGCTGAACTGTGCTTTCAGCGGGTAGATGCTGAAGAGTGAAGACGAGGAAGACGCAGATGACGTTCCAAAGCGGTCCTGCCTGGAAAGTGTCCCTACAACAGCGGAAGAGTCCTGTGTGGGCTGCAGATAGCGTGCCCAGAAGCCACGTGTGACACACAAAGTACTCTATGCAGCTAAGAGCTACTGAAGTGACAGGTACAGCTGCAGAGAATTTTAAAGCACCCTTGTCTCACTTCAGTTGATGTTCTTCTTGGCCATCAGATGAATGCCCCCCTCCAAAAAAAAAAGAGTGAAACATGTTCTACTTAAAACTGACCATTTCCTGCTTTGGTAATAATTTCTATTCTACCACCTCTAGGTGCCTAGGAAGCATTTCTGTACCCTCTATGTATTCATGATTTCTACAGTACTCATTTTTTTCCATTCCTTTGTATCTCTAAGTGTTATTCCTTGACTCCGCCTTGAGCCAGTCATCTCAATTAACTAAGACTCTGCTGTTAAAGTTGACGCTCAACTTAATTTGCTGCAAATCCAAACCGTTACCTGTTTATTCCCCCTCCACTCCTGAAGAGTACAGCTCTACAAAGCTTGTTTTTCGATTCCCATGGCCACTTATCTGCAGTCTACAGTTAGCATGGAGTCAGTATCTATGCATACCAGGCAAACAATCTAATCCAGGAAGGTATAGCTGTTAAACAGAGATTTCAACAAATCGTTTGTTAAATAGCAAAAAAAAACCTCAGCCACAAAAGACTTGGAGAATCTTACACAGAAGAGCAATGCTTTCCTTAAAAAGCCCATTGCACAAAAAGAATAAAATAGCACCAAGTAAAAGATATTGTTTGGGTTGGAATAAACAGCGATGAAAGTGTTCTAGCTTTTGTTGCTCGCGAAGTATCATGTCTAAAGGTTTTGTTCTTTTGTTCTGCTGGAGCTTACTGCTAATGGAAAGGAAGTTTGTCTCTTCGAGTATCTCTGTTATGCTTGTGTCAGACTTATTCTTCAGCTTCTTTAATGATAATTTTATTAAATTTGTGCATTGTATATGCGTGGGAGAGGTGGAGGGAGAGGTTATGAGCATAACACTTCTATGTATATGGAGATCACTAGGTAGGTCCTAGAGGTCACTCAAATCTGACTTTTTAATCCACAGAGAGGTCTCGCTGCCCCTCTTCTTTAGAGGTGTGTGAACTGGGGAAGCTCTGCATAATTTCGCATTAGGATATTTTCTGGAATTTTTAGTAGTGGTGGAATGTAAACGCACCAGCATTTACCATGTAGAAAACAAAAGAAAATAAGAGCTATGCATCCTGGACTGGGAGTTTATCAGAAAGGGGGAAATAGTCGATCATTCCTATGAATGGCAGGGGAAACAGGATCCTTTTATCCCCCCAGAAAAACAGTTATTTACTGTTATTGTGTGAGTGAAATCTGGCAGCTGGCGTGTTGAACTGATTCCATTACTTACATAAGCACAGGATATTTTTAATGAATTTCATCATACTGGAAATGAAATGGACAGTACAACACTAAAGCTTGCTAAAATAAGATGTTTAAGGTATGTATTTTTAAAGTCAAATACAAAAGGGGTTATACACATGAAACACTTCTTTTAGGATTTGGAACAATGTTACGCATGATCTGACAAAGGCAAATAGGTAATCTGTCTCCAAGACAACCAGATTGTTCAGTGTGCTTCTACAAATTATAGAGCTATGAACTGTATGTGTGTGTGTGTGTGTGTGTGTGTGTGTGTGTGTGTCTGTCTGTCTGTGTTTCTGTGTGTGAATTATGGAGTAAGGTGGGGGAGGGGAGAGAAGAAACCAGTAGCAACAACACATGGAAAGAAATACCCCATGTTAGTATGGAGTGAAATAATATTTTTTTGCTGAATTATGAGTTTAATAGCTGTTAAATTGCTTTCAAGTCCAAGCTGAGAATATTTAATTATTATAAGGCTATCCAGCATAGCCTTAGTTAATACCAAGAACCTGTGGAACAACATTGAATTTTTAAAAGATCAACTCCCATCCTATCTCTGTTTGGATTTATGTCTGTCTTCCTCCATCCATGATCTGTCCCCTAACCAGATGGAGAACTGCAGAAGTCCAATGGACAACCATAACAGAGCTCAAGTGGGCATGCAGAATATATGTTTAGATAGCATAGGATTTAATGTAAATGATGTCATAATATAACAAATCATTCAAATATAAAGGTAGTTCTGAAGAAGTTCTTCACAAACTGTAGATGGCTTTCAGTAGGAGGCCAAGGAATGGGTTTCTTTCTGAAATCCATTCTTTTTGATTTGCTCTACCTACAGTGTCAAACATATTCAAGATCAGTTGTGTAGCAAGTGGTGTTTATTGAAGAAGAGGCTAATAAAACTTCTCAAGTGGATATATATATATAGATATATAGATATAGATATAGATATAGATATAGATATAGATATATAGGAATATGAAACAAAGTGTGACTTCCTCCTAACTTTGTGAGTAGTTAGTTATTTGGGCCACATATTTCTGCTTAAAAATTTCTTTCTGCTATACTTTTTAAATTTCCAAGATGACTCTTCTAAAGAAAGACTCCCTCACCAAGTTGGTTACAAAGTTTTGCCTCTAATTTGTTGCTAAGATACGACTCCATAGGTAGAGAGAACTTGAGAAGATAAAAGATGACTCCCAAATGGTGACAATTACAGAATGAGTTCCTAAGTGACTGCAAGTGATTCCTTTATCTGCTCCCTTTGCCCAAAGGGGCATATTAGAGAGCAGATAATTGCCTTATGAACTCATGTTGTATACACAGATGGATTGGTTAGTATGAAAAAAATTGCATTAATGGCCTATGAAATGCAGATGAAGTAATTATTTCAATAGCTCCATCAAAACACGAACTTGTTCTCATCTCAAAAATTTAAATGAGTCTAAGGAGCATGTGGTGTGCCCCAGTAATTTGGCATAAACATCTCACTTCAAGTTGTATGAGTTAAGATACAAGCTTAATTTGTTACTTCAAATAACTATTAATCCACTTGCTGTGTGAATTAACATTTTTTTTGTTTCAGTGTTTGATGTGAATAATCAGACAGGATTTCATTTTCATATTGTAATAACTGATGAATTGCATCTTTTAAATTAAAAAGCATTGTTGTTGAAAAATTTTCAAACTCTGGCATTCTCAGAACTGAAATGTATACATTGGTAAAGAATATAGGTAGAAAACATAAAATGGTGCCAAGCATACATTTTAAGCACAAAGACCAAAATTCCAGAACATGCTCTGCTCTGAATCATTAAAATAATCATCTCTCCCAGATGACATTTTTTTGACATAATCTTCCTTGTGCTTCAACACATTGTCCCCGATGCTGCATCTGCTGAAATTGATTTTTTTTTCCCCAGTTCAACGTTGTGTAGACAGAAGTCTACATCTTCAATTGAAAACTTTCAAAGAGGTCATGCTGGCTGGAACTATGAGGTCTTTTGTACTATGAATCTCCTTGATCTTATTTTTGCACATTTAGTAAGTGCATATTTAGCATTCGGGGTTTTGAAAAACTTTACAATGCTTAGAAAGAGATTTTTAAGGTTGGGAAAGACTAACAAAGGAAGGGGACTTGAACAGGCCTGCTTCGGTATCACTCCCCAGATCTGCCTTTTCTGTGTGAGAAGGAAGAATATTATGGCACATTGCTTGAATATGAAGACTGAGACAAAACCTTTCATGTGAAGACAGTTTGTATGTTTGAACCCGAGCTTATGAAATTGTGTGAATCTTAAAACTTGACATTGATACATATTGCACCATATGCAAACTATTCAGAGTAGACCAAGATATGTAAAAACTGTAGATAATTTCTTAAAACACAAATTATCAGGTTGGGGATTTAGCTCAGTGGTAGAGCGCTTGCCTAGCAAGTGCAAGGCCCTGGGTTCGGTACATATTGCACCATATGCAAACTATCCAGAGTAGATCAAGATATGTAAAAACTGTAGATAATTTCTTAAAACACAAATTATCAAGATCTATCACATATCAATAGACTCTGAATGCCTTGATCTACTGGTAGGTGGGAACTCACTTGATGTCACTTTTTTCTCTCTCTAACTTACTATCCCTTTATATGTTTTTTTTTTCCTTCTGTAGATAAGATCTTCCTATTTTGTTCAAGGGAGCCTTGACTCACAATAATCCTCCTGACCCCATCTCCCAAGTGCTGTGATTACAGGGGTAAAACACACTTGGCCTCATCCATGTGTGTCTTCTTAAATAATTTGTTTTAACAAACCTGTTCTCTCCTAACAATCAGGAAAAGTAAAAACAATTCAGAATATTAATTCTTAAATAAAGTGTCTGATTTAAAATATAAGGGAATTTGCATCTGATACTATAAATATAGTCAAAAGCTCATGAACAGAGATCATAAAAATAAAATTAAAAGAACAATTAATTAATAAATAAAATATATAACGATATAGAGCAGAGTGCAAATGACAAGTGGAACAACTGGTATTTTTTTTATAGCAGCTTCATTTGAGAAATTTGAAATGTAGGTGTAAGAATACAACTTGTCTATTTTTCTCTCTTTTTGTGTCTCTGTCTCTCTGTCTCTATCTCGCTCTCACACTCTCTTTTTTTTTTTTTTTTTTTTTTTTTTTTTTTGGAGCTGGGGGACCGAACTAGGGCCTTCAAGCTTGCAGGGCAAGCACTCTACCACTGAGCTAAATCCCCAACCCCCCACTCTCTCTTTTAATTGTATATTTTATTTATTTACATTTTGAATGTTATCCCATTTCCTGGTTTCCTCTCAGGAAACACTCTAATCCTTCCCTTCCCACCCTTGCTTCTATGAGGGTGCCCCCCTGCCCACCCACTCCCACCTCATCGCCCTGTTGGGGCATCGAGCCTTCACAGAACCAAGGGCCTCTCCTGCCATTGATGCCAGACAAGGCCATCCTCTGCTACATATGCAGCTGGAGTCATGGGTCTGTCCATGTGTACGCTTTCGTTGGTGTTTAGTCCCTGGGAGCTTTGGGGAGGTCTGGTTGGTTGGTATTGTTCTTCCTATGTGGTTGCAAACTCCTTCAGCTGCTTCAGTCTTTTCTCTATCTTCTCTATTGGTGACCCTGTGTGTAGAGATTTGGAAACCCACTACAAAGAACTAAAGAACTCCATGTGGTTTTGACTATTTTCCAATCTCTGACACATTCTATAAGGGAGACCACATTAAAATTCCAAATGACCTTGAGATCATGCTTAGAAATTGTCAATATGGTGTACAATATTTTTTCATCTTTCTCTGTGTTCATGCTGACATTATTACTTATAATTTTAAAAGGATAATTAACAGAATCATTTTTAAAAATGCCAATTTTGAAATAATACTTCCAGCAACAAATTTTGACAACAGTTTTATTTATCTAAGAGTCTGGTCTTTTTTTTTTAATTGCCTGTAGCTTTCCCAATACCTGTTCTTCCATTTAAAGATGTAAGTACATTACTAAATATGGCAGCATGTAAGTGTCTAAGTTTTCATCATATAATCCTGTTTTTCTTTGTAAGTCTGAGGGAAAAAGAAAGAGTAAATGAAATGAAATAGGAATAAGCATTGAACAAGTGACTTTGCACTTGGAATTTAAAGCTAAATTATCAAAATCATCACCTGATGATCTAGCCAGCAAAGATAAAAATGTCTCCTGCTAGGGATACATCTCGATACACCTGAATACTCTTGACATCCTTCTGGCTATGGAAAACGATTTCTAATGCATGGTTTGTGAAACTGGAGATTATAAATATACGAACAAACAAACAAAAATCCCAATAACTGAAAATCAATATATCCCTTTGCACCCGAGCTACACACACACACACACACACACACACACACACACACACACACACACACACACCCCGACAGCCAAAACATGGACCTCCCTTAGGGATTGTGAAATCAGGGTTAGAATTTAATCTTTAACCCATAACAACCAGAGTAAGATACCTGGCATTAAGCCGGACAATTCTAATTTGATGGAGAGGTAGTGTTGTGAGTGCGTTTAGACTTTGGCAAAAGGACCACAGAAAATAACAGAGATGAACTTAGTTTTATTATTTAGGAAGACTTCCAAGTACGCTTTTCTCGTGTCCACCAATAAAACTTAGCAACACCAGCATTGATCAATGTTTTCCAGAGAAAAACATAGCATGGGACATTGAGGACTGGAGGGGCTCTTGTGGGAAAGTGTTGCAGGATATATTAGCACACTGTGAACCCCCAGAGATTGTATTATTTACTGGAAAAACCTGTTCTTAGTTGGTGTGGCTCAGTGATAGTGTACATCTTTAATCCATAACCTTCTTGGTTGGATAATGTAAACGGGATTAACTAAAGTCAGCCATAAGTCAAGAGGTGGAACAAGCAACCAGTGGACCACACTTGAAGGAGCCTGCTTAAGAGAGGGGCATTGCTGCTGGGATGTGGGCTGAAGAGGAGGGTCTGCTGAGAGCTTTCTCTGCCACCCTCAACTAGCAGGCTTTCATCCCAGCTTCTAGCTCAGTCTTCATTAGTAAAATCAAAGGATTGAGATTTTGTAAACAAACAAACAAAAAGCAAAAACAAACAAATACTAAAAACAAACAAAAACCAGGAATCTCCTTATGTGATACTGGAGGAGGAATAAAAGACTCACAGTATGACATCTTCAGTGTGGAAAAGCAAAAAAGCAGGTTCTGTGCAGCTTTCTGAATTTCAAGGGCTGATGGTTGGATGCAAGGTGACGGTGCTCTGGTCACATTCAGATTATTCAAAGCCAGAGAACCTAAAGGTCCAATATCCAGACGATGAGTGAGCCAGTTTTAAAGGACACAACAAGGTGCCTTTTCTCCGTTTACTCCAGATGAACAAAAGCCCCTCCACTGGCCTGGATGATTCCTTACCATCTCTGTCAGGGCAGATCTGGATTCAATCTGCTTATTTCAATGATAATATCTTTGGGGAGAATTCTTCAACGACATCTAGACGTATTGTCATAATCGAGCTTGCCTTGTGAGAGTCAAGTTGACACTCAACCTCCACTGTGTTTTAACAAAAGTCCTAAGTACCTGCTTTGTACAAAAACTTATTTCTGGCACCTATCAAAAATATTGACCGTAGTCCAGAATAGTAGCAAAGAGAGAAATCGGTTACTGGGAAGAGTAGGTTTCCATGCCTACAACAGAGTAAGCATCATCAACATTGTCACTCTCAGAACAGAAGCGATGGCTGTGAATACTTAGGATAAAGAAGTTTGAAAAGTATAATTTGGAGCTGCAGAAATGGTTCAGTGGTTACAGGAGTTTTTGCAACTGTGGTTTTGGTTGTCAGCACTCACATAGTGGTTCCCAGTTCCAGGTTTCTCAGCATCCCCTTGTGAAATCACCAGGCATTGCACACACATAGTGCACCTAAACATGTGGGTAAAACACTCGTACACATTAAAAAAATTAATTAAATAAATAGATCGACATAATTTGTTCTCATAAATATGCATACATATATATATGAATTATATTGGAAAACTATATTTAAAGATTGTTGGGGGAGGTGGAGCCAAAATTGATATTTGGCATGTTAGAACACAAAAGTAGGTGTGTAGTAAGAATATCTGAGAAGCTTCACTTTAGTTCACGGTGATTGGTGGATATTATGAAACTCATGTGGAACCCATTTGGCTAGATTAAAGTGACTAGAGAGAATGTGGTAGATTGGCTAGAAGTGGCAAAATAGACTTCTATCAAGACTAAGCCCCTTGCCTCTATCCCGGCCCCCTAAAACCTTATTAAAAGAACATGACTGGAACACTGATAGCAGGAAGGTGAGAAGAAAAGGCATATTATAGATACCTCCAAATAGGAAATGGATCTGAAGCTATTTCGTATTACATGTGAATGCTCGCCATTGAATGACTCTGCCACCAAAAGCAGTTATTAAATTAGTAGATTGGGTGAGCCAGTCTGTGGAACTAAGCCAGTCCCTTTCCTAAGTCATTGCCCAGTGAACTCCCTGCCAATGAAACAATGTAACAATTGTTAACAAGGAGGGAAGCTATACATGAGCTTAGTCACAGGAAATTTTACTGGCTAATAATAATTGGACTACACTTTGTACTGAGGGCCTATTTACCACCAACGGAGACTAAAACTGTCCCCATAATATGACTTATTCCGATTGTTTTTGTACTAGGAGTGCTATTACTTTTTACTAATATGGACACAAGCCTCTTAACTTCTGCTGGTTTTTTATATTTACAAAGCCAAGTCATCTTGAAAATATAGTAAGTCAAGAATGTATGTCCTAGCAAACATGAAAACTTAGCAGTCTGGAATGGAGGAAAACATTGATTCTGCACTCTTTTGCTTGCATGACTGGAAGGAGCAGCTTAGTACTGCCACTGCCCAGCATCAGACACTGTGCTGCCCATCACCAGCTGGAGGTCCAACATCAGCCTGAAGCACTGCTTCTCCTGAAGCCCTGTCACCTCTGGGTCCCTACAAGTGTCTCATGGTCAGTAGCGAAATGATCTGCAGAAAGACAAGAAGGAAACTTGTTGGAGCATGGAATTAGTGAGCTGAGGCTGGTTCAGACTTCTGGAGTCTGACACAGTGTGGCTTATTTTAGACGCAGTTGAGTTCCGCACCGTGTTGGAAGAAGAAAGAAACTTTTCTGATGATAACTAATGAACTCGGCCTCGAGTGTACGACAGAGCCGAAGACATGTTTACTTTGAAACTCTTTACGAACTGGCTTCTTCCATAAAAACAAGTTGTAGTGGCTTCGAAACAATGCTCAAGATAAAGAAACAAGGACAGTGCCTGATATAACCCATAATACCTGGGAGAGTCAGGATTGGCTTAGCCCTAAGATAGCATAGAATTTAGTTAAACTGTTGTAAAATACAAATGATATCTCTTTTTTTCCACGTGGAGAGGTTTAATGAGAAGAGAAGAGGAGAGGAAAAGCTGGCCACAAGCATGTCGGGGGAAGGGGTGGATGGGGAGAAAAGGGACAGGGACTGAGGGGAAGAGAGCAGAGAATCGAAGAACAAAGAGCAAGAAAGCAAATGATATGTCTTTTCAGAATGGGTTTATGGACTAGAAGCAATGCTCCAGGCTTGGGAGGGGGGGTCTGGAATAAAAAAGCACAATATTCTGGGTGATTCAGGGGAAGCGAGAGGTCACCAGGTTGTAAGCTCCATTCTTCCCCTGCATTCCAGGTGTTATAAGCATCTTCCTTTGTAGATATAATCACAGCATCTGGGTTCTTTCCCTGGTGTCCCTACGTGAGCCCAAGGACCTCCTACCCCTGCTTTCATCTGCTTTTCACCTTTATGTTTCTTCATAAAGTTAAAAAATATCAAAGGAAAACATTATGTTGAGTTATCCTGATTCTATGGCCACTTTGCTTGCCCTGTATTGATAGTGTATGTAGATATACTTCTCAGAGCACTGGGAGGCACTTTGGATAATGCTTAGCAAAAAAGAAATAACTTGTGTCATGACTTATAATAACACTTTATAATTTTAACAAATGTCAAGCAAATGGATAAAAATTTATACATTAAGGTATACGTGTTTTGAACATAGTATTATACAACATATCATGCTGAAAAACCCTTAGAAAATAAGTAATTGTTATGTACCAGACATAAATAATATTAGTAAGAATATCTTGCTCTCAATATATAAATTTATGTGAAGAAATTTTTACAAGAACTGGTATGGCTGAAAGGCTGAATGGCTTCCTGTCTATACACGATTACTAGCAACATTAGGATCTCTCATCCAGATTGCAAGGATACACAAAATATCTTACTACATGCTTTTTATTTTTATTTTAAAATACTTATCTAAATAAAGGGATGCTGTTTATATTGTACAACTCGGATTCAAAATGGCAGACACGGTCACAATTACTCAACAATCTAATTCGCTGAAGACTGTGTCTCCTGTCACACCAGCAAGTATAATAAGAATGGAGGGTTTATTCCCTGCAACCTTTTAGGACAATCTATCAAGCCATCTGTGGTAATGTTCTTTCTGCTCAGGAAATGATTGTTAGCATATGGCCATGTCAAATGACTTTAATTTATCTTTCATTAAACACAAAACAACATGTCATCTCTTCAGTAGACTGGAGATTGTTTGTTTTTTTCATTATGAAACACTACACAAAGGGTATTGTCTACACATTTCCCTAGTGTTATGCAAAAAAAAAAGGAGAAGAAAAAAGAAACTAGTTTCCCTTAAATAATTAAATAAGCATAGATAAGAGGGTCTAGAGAATACAGGAAAACAAACTTCTTGTTCATAATTCAACACCAAAGTTGTGCCTTATATAACTAGTTATATGGAGAGAACCAAGGGGAAGGTAAATAATTTGGGCCTTGGAGTGAGACTAACTCTATATCTTGGTATCAAACCGAAAGGAGATTATGATATTTAATCAAATAAAGTTATATCATTTTATCAAGAGATGATGACCAAACGATTTCCCCCAACCCCAACTCCAGTGATCTTAGCACTGTGAAACTCTGCTGGACTGAGTACCATGCCGATGTGAACTCTTCCCGTAACCCAATTTTTAATTTTGCAGACAGCATGGCACAGCATCTCCAATTTTTGTCTAGTTCCTCTGCATATGCTCAGAGCAAAGGAATAGTAGTCTCCACTTTCTGATGAAACTTGATATATATTTAGAAATAATATAATACTTAACATTAGACACCTCCTATATACTTCCTTTCCCACTTGAGCTTATTAAAAAGTAAGAAGAGTGATCTAGCCATGAAATAAATCACCTAGGAAAAGCCAATGAAGAGCGATTGTAACTTCTAACATTTCATAGGACAAATTAAATAAACAAATAAGACTGGGTGCTATAGTATCTCTAAACCAACAATTTAAAATCAACAAATAACCTTTAGTAAAAAAAAAAAAAAACTCCATGAAAATGTAATTAGCATTTTTTAGAGAAAATTCTACTTGCATTACACCTGACATTGAATAAAAAAAAATCTAAAACTTGACACAAACACCTAGTTATGCTGTCTGTCACACCTATAATATTGACCTTCAACTTCCTCACACACGTTCCTAGGCCATTTTTATTTATCCTATCTGAAACTATTTAACTTTTAGTGACACAGATAAGATATACATTAGCCTGAAAGTTGAAAGTCAGATCTGAGTTACAAAATTGAAAAGGAACATTATAGAAAGATATGAAAAACCTCAAAGCCTAGGGTTGCTAAGCACGTAAAAATAATAAAACCGGTAAAACAGACAAACGAAGCACTAACGTTCAAGGTGCCACCATGGATTGAAGCCCACACATCTAGTCAGGTTTGTTGGTTTGGATTCTTCGGTTTTTTGCTACACATGGCTAATGATTATGTGCTCGACCAATTATACTTGTATAGTTGTATACAAAACAGAAACACAGATATTGCATGAAGTTTCATAATGGTTAAGGTTTTTCTTCCATGATGCTACTATGAATGGCCTGGTGCTTGCTAAGCCTGCATCACCATTGATTCAGTGTATGTCTGAATTAGATCCTCATGTGCATATTTCAAATGGCCACTAGTGTTTCTTCCTAAGGATTTCAAAGCAGGCGCCTATAGTAAGTTTCTATTAAGAGCAGCAGCTAATGCAGCCTCACAGGCAGACGTAGAGAGAGCCTCACTCCTCAGTGTAAAGGTTGCTTTCTTGGGTAGTGATTTCAGCTTAACACGTGGTCTCTAATGAATCATGTCTCAGGCCTGAGCCAGCGCTAACTTGTGCCTAGACGTTTCCATGTCAACTAACCACATGTGGTGCTTCCTAGTCACTGACAATAAAAAGAACGGTACTTGTGCATGGAAAAAAATCATCTTAAACATCCCAGTCTAGGGTTCTGTGAGAGACCGTGGGGTGGTAGAAGGAGTTAGTGTATTTGATGATGTCTGTGGAAGTGCCGGGGCCTCAGTGAGACCCTCACTACTCTCTGCCTCTTCATTGCAAAACTCCATTTTGCAATCATGCAAAAATGATTCCATGCTTTCTGAAGCGAGAGGAGGGTCCTGGATTGAGCATTTGCGAGGGCTTGCTGCTGTGACAATCCCTCTCAGTCGCAGTTTGCTAACACTCACCTTTTACATAATCTCTTCCAGCAACACCCCTGGCTTTAAATAGCTTTCCCAATAATAATCAGGTTGCACTTATTTGGACTGAAGACGACGAGGCCTCTTCCGTGTGTTCTTCGTGTTGATCGACCTTTTCTTGAAATACACAGGCTTTTAAGAAACAGTAAATGCTGATTTTTGTTTTCTTCTAGAAAGCAGAGCTGACAAGCAGAAAGGGAATTCCTTTATGGACCCTCAAGAGGTTTTCCCTCTGTAGTTTGTTTGTTTTTTCCCCCTCTGTAGTTTTTTTTTTCTCTCTCTTTTCTTTTTATCGGAGCTGGGGACCGAACCCAGGGCCTTGCGCTTGCTAGGCAAGCGCTCTACCACTGAGCTAAATCCCCAACCACCCCCTGTAGTTTTTATTTCACTTATTCAAACGGATAATTATTTCACATAAAAAGTCCTTGGCTGATAAACCGTGGAGAGGCATGCTGGGTTAAATCTAAACAACGAGCATCAAAAAATTGACCCATGATAAAATAGAATGATCCCAAGGACACAATGCGTACGGCAACCTAGCGTTCGGTAAACTCGTGAAGGTTTCCTGTACTGCCAGTGGTTTCACAAACACTCGCTAGTATGTATTTGTCAATTAAATCAAATTGGAAAGATACTACAGAAAGCAATAGAGAAAAATTCCTGGTGTGGACTTTCGACTACAACTGTGGAGGCTCTCACAAATGCATATACATAGACAATTAATGAGAGACAGAGAGAGAGAGAGAGAGAGAGAGAGAGAGAGAGAGAGAGAGAGAGAGAGAGAGAGAGAAACTTGTTTAAATCAATAGGTTGTCCCCAATGTCTTACATTTCCAGTCTGTGAATAATTCTTAAGATAACCCAAACAGTAGATTTGAAACCACATTGTGATTCAATAAAGTGTTATTTCTAACAATAAAAAGTAATCATTTAGTGTGCTTATACAGGCTCTCTCATTAAGCCTCTGGTTTTTATTGTTACTGGTTTTCTCATTCTTTCTGTAGAAAATTAATAAGTCTGTCCCTATAATACTATAAAACTATTTACAGTCAATCAGGATTAAACACAAGTATTTAATTGTGGACTGAAATGTTGAATAGTTGCATGCAGAGTGATGCCGTTTAAACCAGAATGTGGTTTTTCCTTATTTTTGGTAGGAAATGCAGTGCTAGCAGACTTCCCTTTCTGCTTGGTCAGTCAAGCAGGTTACCTGTGTCCTACTTGAGAGCCAGCCTGCTTCAGGCTGATCCCTGACCTCCATCCTCAGCCTTCCCAAGCCCAGGAACGTGTGGAAAGAAGACCAGCCCCATGTTGCCTCTCTCCACAGCAGTGCTTTGATTACGTACAAACTGTAAATGAGTTTTCCAAATGAGGTTAAAAAGTTTCCCAAACGTTCTGTTCTAATCTTTCCTCCAGCCATTGTCCCAGTTTGCCTCTTTCTCTTCACAAAATTATAGAAGAAACCAACTTGGCCATTGCCCACATTTTCCTCACTGTCCACATGGACACAAATGCAATTGCCCTCACTGAAGTGTTCCAGAATTCTGCAAAACTACAGTTGTTTTAAAATGATACATAGTCATCATGAACAGTCATTTTTGAATCCTTCGAAGGCTTTAAATTATATGGACATATAACATGAATTATGGTCTCATGTTTTATTTTTGCTATTTTGACATTTTGATAACCTTTGTGTTTTGGCTTTGGTAATTTTTTTTTGGTAGGATCAAAGCTGCCAGAGCGTTTTCTCAGCTCCTAAACTATCCTGGAAAACAAATTTTCAAAATTAGTTTCATTATTACTCGTGTTCCTGCTTTTCTAATCATTTGTTGGCACAGAAAACTTCTATAATAAATAATTAGACCTATTGGCCATATCTCTATTAATTTACTCTTCTTCAAGAGAATGATTGACAAGGTTAAAAGTCAACATTTTAAGAGTTGTTACTGGTACCAACCTTTCCCTTCTCAGAGGCAAAGGGAAGGGAGATTTTGGAACATAAATAAATAAAGTAATTAATTAAAAAAATTGCTGCTGAAAAATCCTCAACATGTTAAAGAATTATAATAATTTACACTCTAGAATAACTTACACTCTATTCACAGTGGATGCATGCATTCTTCTCATTTTCCAGATTTCTTGTAAAAAACGTGTTGGCAAACTTCGCAAATCTAGGATTTTGAAGACAGGACATGCATGTAAATATGGAAGAAATAGCAAATCTTATCCCTCTACCAACAACACTGACAAATGAAAGCTAAAGAAAGATTCCAGTCCTTTCTTAAGAGCAGAAAAAAGAAAATGTTAGCATCTCTGTGTCATTTAGGATGACCATTTTCACAGTCACATTGTCCTGTGTGTCGTGATATCACTTCTTGTTCTGTCTCAAAGTGGGAGTGGAAAGATCCTGGTCGTCCTGTACTGAGACCATCCACTGCTGGACGCACAGAATAAGCATATATGGAATCAGTGTGGAATCATAGGGCAACTTCAAGGTCAAGAGAGAGAAACACAGGCCTGATTTGAATGCTGAAATTACTAAACTCACTGAGACAGTCTGGATACCAGCAACAGAAATGTTTGGTATTACAGAAGACTGTGAAGGAAGGTTTTGAGATTTTTAAAAATATTGCAGAGTTGTGAAAATTGTGCAGAGTTGTCAAATCAGGTTTGAGAGTGTTGTGGAAATGATGTGGAGACGGATGGGGCATTTGTAATCTGGGCACTTCACTTTACTGACTTTCAGTAGTGTTGGCAAAAAATAAAATATATCAAGGGTAGTAATTCCCTTTTTAGTTCATAATGTCTATTCATTTGCAAATTTGATTCTGGGAAAGTTTGAATGTTGGCTTTTTGGAAAATGACTTTTTATTCTACACAAAGGTCATTTTAAAATGCCAACCAACATGTGGTACTTGCTTGTGTTTCTTTCTTTCCTCTTTTTTTTTTAATGTCTGGAAGAATATTTTTCCAGGATTGTTTTGGAGCTCATTCTAGTGCTTTGGGTAATGGGAAATTCTTGTTCTTTGAAACCTTAGGCTCTGAGCAGAATGTAGAGTACTGTCACATAGAAAAATTAAATTCTTATGTGTTTCAACTGTGACCTTTTTAAGTGATTAACAGATTATTTGTGTGCCAGGAAGTTCAGCTCTTTCTCAGCCATTTACTAAGAAGAATTCAGTGTTACTCCGGCAGTTACATTCTTTTTTTAGAGATAGAATATAAAACTGTTGTGATCTCAAAGGACACCAGATTAATGTCAATTCCCTCTCAATAGCTTATAATATATCTCTATATATTATATATATATCATATATATGCATGCATATTTATCCTCATAGGTATAAAATATATTATATTTTATGACTATTTATTTCTGAGCTTCTTCCAAAATGAGTCTAAGGTAGCTTAGCACTCTAACTTTCAAATGCTCTGTTTGAAATGTAAATTTATCTCCTTCATGTCCATGGAGACACCCCCAGTTGAGGCAAAATCACAAAAGCATCTGGTTGACAATGGCGGAAACAACAGGGAAGACAGATGTGAGCATCACTCTCCAGCAAAGCATCTTAATGTCGCTTCACATCGTGAGGTTCTTAATTTAGCACAGTCCCCTCCCCGTGATAGATGACACGAGAACCTACAAAACACATAGAAGCAACCTACAGCCGAGATGGAATGTCTCTGAACAGGCGGCCACCCCATTCTACACGAATGATACTTGGGTCTATCCACCACAAAAACACAGCTGTGCGTCCAGATTACAGAGAGAAAAAATTCGGAAAAAAAAAAAAAAAACAAAGCCAAAACTTAAGTTCTAAAGAATCTCAGTGATCCAACTGCCCAGTGATGTCAGTGTGAGATTAATCATATGGATTAATGTGTGTCATGCTGGATAAGTCACGTAATCTATTTAAAACCCACTGTTCCCATATGCAGAATAGAAATGATATTATCATGAACTAATAAAGAAGATAGTACTAAACCACCCATGCCTACCAGAGTGGAAAGCATTCCAGTTATTTTGCAGTATATTCCAGTTATAAAAGTCAAACAACGGATAGATAGATAGATAAATCAATCAATCAATAAATAAATAAATAACATCAAGGTGTTTAGAATGAATTCGTACTTTGATCATCAACCAACACAGAAACCGAGAAGAAATGAATTAGCATGAAAGGCCACTTGTCAGTTGAAAAGTGGGGTCCCTCAGGAGTCTGTTGTGCTGGGAGAGGGCATACTGTGTAAGATGATCCCTTACAAGAGACAAAATGAAATAAAACAACATGTTTTAATCTTGAACATGACTTAAAATGCAGAAGAGTGAGCAGATGCAGCATAAAAGGAATGATATTCAGAGGGCGTGGGGAGACAGAAGGTGCAGCAGACAAGCCTGTGTGCTGCTCGTGTGGAATATACCAGTTTGGTTCCCAAGAGCAACTTTAGGAGACTCATGACTACTGATATTGGGGTTCCAGGTAATGTGATGCTCTCTCTCTTGGTTGATCGGGCACGGGACTCGCAGTTTCAAATTCACACTCAACCTTGTACAGCCATATTTTTTTAACTATAAATAAAATATTTTTAAAAAATATCCAGAAGAGTTGATTCAATGACTAGGAAAAGACATAAATTTAAATTAAATTTAAATTATTAATTTTAAATTATTTAAGACTGTATCTCACCAGCAAAGAACAGGATCATATTTGTTTCTCTCACCTCTTAATATTAACAATAATGAGCATTAATATCTCATGCAAAATCTGGAATATTCCTTGCTTTATTTTGAATCCTTCTGTCAGGTAATTAGTTTCTAAACATGCATTCATCATCACGATTTTACTGTCATGGTGAGGGAACATTACCAACTTCAGTTCCTGAAAGTGTAGTATTTTATATCATTCTTAACCATTTTGAGATCTCTGTGATCTCAAAGGCTGTGCTTCAGCCTTCTACAGGTTGCCTTTAATTTCTTAAAATTAATAGAAACACTTTTCACTGTTCTATAATTGGGAACTAGAAATTGCAATTCCTCTTAATTACAGAAGCTTCTCTGTGGGAATAGTCTTACCTGGCGATCCCACCTGGTACATAGGTATTCAATTTTCTCCTCTTGCTCTGTATTTTACTTCTGGAGAACTTCTCCTTACTGTCTCATGTCTCTATCAACATGAAACCAACCCCTGTTTCTTTATTCCCCACTCCTTCAGTTCTTTCCAATGGTAAGGAGACTTATGTAATATATGACTGGAATGGAAAGTGTTGAGAGACATAACTATGGATATATTGAGCTATCAGTGTTTTCAACATCTTTTTTGAAGCTCAGGGAGGAACTTCTATTTTTACTTTCCAGATACTTCTCCCACCTCTCCCTTACTCTTCCTAAAGGATTCTTTATATTATAGTTCCTTTCTCAACTCTCCCCAGAGCTGTATTTACTTTAATTGGCAGCATCAGCTAATTTACAGTTCATACTCTCATCTTAGGCAAATCATCCTTAATGTCTTCAGCTTTTCACATCAAGATCCAGTGCCTTTCTCTAAATGCACAAATGGTCCAGCATGACGTTTTGATAAACCCAAGGTGTTGTCTATACTACATGTGCTAATCTTATTTTTACCCTGCTATTTATTTATTCATCAAGTGTTTATTTGGGTAACCGAAAGTTGGCTAAAGCAGAAATTGAAAGCATATAACAGAAGCAGCTGTCCTAAGAGAAACAATTATCTTGCTTTCCTACATACTAAGTTTGCATACAGAATATGCAAGTGCTTAGCATGGCTAGTGTGGAAGAGAGTGGTAGGCTTATCAACATTGAATACATTTCCGTATTTAAAAGCCATATAGGATCGTGCAGGGTTGAGTGGGATTTCTGAGGGAGGCAATGTGGAAGCACAACCAACGTAAGCTCATTATGTAGTGAATGAAGAGTCGCCTAGGCAATGAGAATTACAGCAGGGAAATTAAAGAGGAAGAGAAGTCCGCCACCTTTGCAAGCCAAGGGAAAAGCTTTGCAAGAAAGGTCATACGATAAGGAAAGGGAAAGGCAGAAGGGCATCAGATGGGGAAGGGATCAAGATGAACAAAACAGTTTCTAAGAGACAACTCACTTTCAAGAGTTTTTATTTAAGAAAGAAAAGGTGTGAAGTCACATTGCTTGGTGTTCTTGAGTGCGAAGCAAATCCAACTCCAGTGGGGTAAACATTTTCTATTGCAAGGATTATTCAGAGAATTTCGATTGCAAGAATTGAAAGAGTTAGAGAAAGGACTGAAGGAGCTGAACAGGTTTGCAACCCCATAAGAACAACAAAATCAACCAACCAGAGCTCCCAGGGACTAAACTACTATGTAAAGACTACACATGGACAGACCCATGGCTCCAGCTGCATATGTAGCAGAGGATAGCCTTGTTGGGCACCAATGGGAGGAGAAGTCATTGGTCCTGCCAAGGCTGGACCCCCAGTGTAGGAGAATGTCAGGGCGGGGGAGGTGGTAAAGAATGGGTGGTTGGGTAGGGGAACACCCTCATAGAGGAAGGGGTGGGGAATAGAATTGGGGGTTTATGGTTGGGAAACTGGGAAAGGAGATAACATTTGAAATGTAAATAAAAAATCCAATAAAAAAAAGAGAAATGAGATGAAAGGATTTTCTTTGTTTTTATACTCAACTCTTAGATAATGAGAAATCAGGAGGTCAGTTTTCCCAGTGAAAATTCTTAATGAGTGTAGAGGGACTAGCGTGGAAGTAGACCAGGTGTATTCAAAATCTCATAAACATAAAAGGCAAAAAAAGAAACAAGAGAGTTATTAAAGTGAATATACTCCATGAGCACAGAACTACGTAGATAAAAGGATAATTCCAAGGCCTGGGGTTTTGATAGGTGATGAGGAGTTTTGCTCAACATGTTACAGGCATTGACTCCAACTCCCCACAACATTTTCTTTAAAATGCTTTCAGCAAGAGACACAGTTTCATGGGAAACTGATCAAGGTAAAAATGTATCTTCATCATTTCGTGGGAAAAACAAATTGTAGTCTTATATGTCTACCCCTAGTGTTGAAATGGAAAATCAAGGTAAATTACCAAAAGGACTCAAGAAAAATAAAATGAATCCAGATCTCGTAGTTTAGTCTAAAGTGTCAATACAGGGCATATATAGAGATAGAGACAGAGAATATATATGATGAGGATATAGATATATAACTTCCCTCATACCATACAGCCTGACTACAGCCTCCCCTCTCTTTGCTCCTCCAAATCTTCACCGCCCTATCTCCCTTTCCCTTCAGAAAAATGCCGGCTGCCCAGCAACATCAACAGAACACAGGATCACAAGATGCAACAAGACTAGGCATAAGCTCATATCAGGGCTGGACTAGGCATCACAGTAGGAGAGAAAAACTCCCAAGATCTGGCAAAGGAGTCAGACAGCCCTATTCCCACTGTTAGTCTCACAAAATCCCCAAGCTACACAACCACAACAAATATGCCAAAGCCTTGCCACAGACCAGTGTAGGCTCTAGGATGGCTGCTTCAGCCTCTGTGAGGCCCTTTGAGCCCTGCTTAGTTGATTCTGTTCTCCTTGTTTCCCTTGGTCCATCAGATTTCTACAATCTTTCCTCCCCATTTACTGAATGCAGGTCAAGGCAGAGGACAGGACATCACACATAAATCTCTGGCTTTGTACATGATAGCATAGGCGCTTATGACAGATATCAGTAACATGAAAATAAATTATCCTGTGCATATGACATTATGTACTCAATATTTTGAAAATTTAAAGTAAAATTTCTAGGAGGACTAAAAACCATCTAAAAGAAATTACAAAGACAGTGAACTGAAAGAGTATGGGGGTTTAATAGAGAGGAACTGGTACATTGTAAAAGTAGGTTTAACCTTTTAATCCAGGTAATAAGCAGAATCATTTTAAAATTTTTCCTGTCTTAATGAGCGTTTTATTGCTGTGAGGAGACACCATGACAAGCCCAACTCTTACAAAGGAAGATGTTTAATTGGGGCTGGCTTATAGTTTCAGGGATTTAGCTCATTATCTTCATGGTAGAAAGCATGAAGTGCACAGGCAGACACAGTGCTGGAGCTGAGGGTTCTCCATCTTCATCTGCAGGAGATAGTATGCCACACTGGGCGTGGCTTCGCCACATGTGACGTCAAAACCTGCCTACACAGTGAAACCCTTATGTGCAAGGTCGTACCTCCTAGTGTGGCACTCCCAGTAGCCAAGCATTCAAATACATGAGTCTATAGGGGCCAAGGAAACCACCACACCCATTAAGAGGAAGAAGGTCAGATACAATTTTAATACTCTCACTCTGTTCATATTTGTGTATGAGATTAAATGCAGAGCAAAGGATTGAAAAAGCAGATAGAGGGATCAACAATGCAAAAGGGGTACCTCGGTGGGGACAGAGTTAGAGTCAGCGTAAAAGCAATAACCAGGACAGGGATGCTGACCATTCTTGAATTTTAAATACACCAGGAAGATGACAATTAATGCCTTCCCTTTCTATGCCACATGCCATTTGTAGGGAAATATAGCAGGCTATATATGTGAAGGATATTTGTGAAAATATTTATCAAATGTAATTGTGCTTCCTCACAGTAAACCCACTTCAGGAATCTCATTGGTACCAAAATCCTTATATTAAATCATTACACACACACACACACACACACACACACACACACACACACACACACACACACACATGTACACATATATTCAGATGTATGTTATAAATATATGACATTATGTGATAAATATTTATATTTATATACATATATATAAGACATAGATATAAAGTTAAAGATTCACAGATATATCAGTACATCAATAGATACAACTATTGTGTTTTGTTTTTAGATCAGTATTGAACCCACAGCTTCAAGAAGACCCACCATCAACTAATATTAGCTACAGCCTTCCTTTATATTTTATTTGGAGACAGAACTTCATTAAGTTGTTCCATATGACTTAATTTCATATCTGCCTTTTTCTATTTCCCAAATACCTAAGAATACAAATTTGGTCTTTATCGTTGTTTTGTTTTGTTTGACATATGTTCTTTTTATACAACTATGCCCTGTTTTAAACTCACTGTTCTGCTTAGGCTGGCCTCAAACTTATAATTCTCTTGACCTAATATCCCAAGTACTGAGGATACAAAGTTGTACCACAGTGCCCAACTATATTAAAGTATATCTTTGTTTCCATGTGTATTTTTCAGAAACAAAATAATTAAATTATTCAAAAATAAGAAATGAGAAAGGAAAATGTTTTCTTAGGTTTACAGAGACTAAATTAGTATAAAATCAAAAGAATAAAAGAGGAAATTTTCATAAAGCGGATTAGGGACAATTTGAACACCTCTTACATTCATATGAAATTGTCTTTCTCATTTTCTACCATCTCCTCAGTATTTAGAATCTCATATGCAGTGAAGTTGATACATATTTTGTGCTTATTAAATGAGTAAAAATCATCAATTCTCAAAGACATTTAAAAAACACGTCTCTTCTCGAAAAACATTATCCAGTGTAGAAGCTTACAAGACTATATTCCCTGAATTTACTCAAGTATACACTATGAAGTCTTAGCTTTTGCAGACAAAAAAACAGATTACATCATGACATTGAAATGGATCAAGAGAACTTAGAAAATATTGATTAGATAAACAATGTTTGGAAACAACTGCATAATGTACTGAAAAAATCACATGTATGAAGACATGTGTGTAAATCCACATGATCTGTACTCACACTTGGTCAAGTGTCCTGGCCTCTTGGCTCGTTGAAATAGTCCATACACTTACAGACTGAATCCCAAACTGAGAATTCAGAATATGTGTAATTTTGGAATATAAACAGAACTTGGAGGATTTGAACCAAGTCAAGGCGTGATATTCTGAGGTATGAGATGCGTTTCCTAGTTGCCTGGTTCTTTGTCTCTTCACCCACTGCATGCCGATTAAAGTGAGCTTCGCTTTCTTCAGTAAGCCAGCCTCTGTTTTGGGACTGTCCACCATTCTTGGCCACATAGACTTGGACTCTGCTAACAGTGTTGCCCCCTTGTGGAGTGCCACTTGCCTGGATGTTAACTGGTGGAAAGAGTAGCTTATGCACTAGAGAAATGTAGAGACTGTTCGCCATGTTTTCTTGTTGTCGTCGTTGTTGTTGTTGTTTACCCTAAAATAGCCTACAAGACTAAGAAAGCACTGAGTTAGTGTCCCGTTAGTTTGGAAACCACAGAAACTATGTCTTAGAATCATTTTCACTAAGAAAGTGACATTTCTTTTAGTAAGTGTGTACTAACAGCTCTGCTTTAAGTTATATTGTTCTCTATAAGTGATAGAAACATGAGGGTTGGTAACAAAACACGACCGGAACCACTCACTCAGTCATTTCTAGACATTCCAAAACTATATTTCTTCATTAATACATTGAATAAGTTTTAAAAATACATCAAAGATAGAATAAAAACCTCTCACCTTCAGGCAAGAAAGCAAGCCCTCACACTTGCCAACTCAAAGTCTAGGTACCATATTTTTTGTAAAAAATAAAGTATCTTATATCTATAGCTTATACATTTACTTTTACTTTTGGTCAAACAACCATTTATACAGAATTTTAAATTTGGGTAACACTTACCTTCTATTAATATTATAATAATAATGCATAATAGTTTAAAAAATAGTATACTAATTATTTTTGGAACATTGTATTAGATAATACCCTTAAATAATGTATATTTTTGGTATAGCATATAAACGAGCTATAAGTCTCTGTATAGTAACATTGTTTTAAATCAAAATTTTCCATGGCTTGCTGTTATGATAGTAAATGAGAAATAGCTCAGTGAATTTAAAAGTGCCATACTATATGAGCTATAGAATAAAATCATAGGAGAATAATTTTGCTATAATTTCTAATAAAATTCATATCACCATAAGGTATATGAAGGTAGGACCTATCACAATATTAAACTAAAGCTTGACTTTAAAAAAGTAAAATATAAAACCAACCAAACAGACAGACAAGGAAGAATAGACTTCTACAGAGAAGCTGTTTGTTGGTGCTCAGTCCATGAAGGCTCGTGAACAAGCACGAAGACCCTTGCTCAGAGTCACGGCCCACAAAGTCCTAAGAAAGGACACCTCTACTCTCAGTGCTGGGACTGGGAAAAGGATGGCAAAGCAGCCTGTATAGCAGCTCACATTTGTCTGAAATTACAGTCCTTGGGGATCCAATGCGCTCTCCTAGACTCTGCAGATACTGCAGACACATGGGACACATAAATACACACACAAACAAAATAGAACGGACAAAGAGAACAAACTAATCTTCAAATCCATGTATCTTCTGACCAAAGCTTTAAGTTTCCTGGATCACTTCTGAAGCCAATTTGTTTCCTATAAGACAGTATCTGGACACCCAGACAATGTCTGGTTCATTCCTTTTTGTATTTTGTTTTACTGCTATATTTTACTTAAGTATTTTCCAGTGTTTATCAATTTGTTCCCAATATTCACTCTTGAGTTTATTTAAAGTTATTTTCTAATCATTGATTGTGTTCTTCGTCTTCTTTAGAGAAGCAAAATACTTGCAGTCATATTGTTAAGGTGATATATATAATTTTAGTTAAGGCATATAATAAAAATTAAAGTCTTTGATAATGCATGCTAATTCTAGGAACACTTTGCATTAGTAAGATTTCAGTACTTGTCTCTTTCCCCTCCTGTCTTTTCATAAAGTTTTGGATATATAAGCACTTAGCAAATGCTTTTGAAATAAGAATATAAAGTTTATATACATTACAAAGAGAAAAAATACACAACCTCAAATTCCAAAAATACATCCTAATAGTGGTAGTCTGGGTTTCTCATTACTGTCTCAATATTTTGCAGCTTTATTATACAGAAAACCCCTTTACATACAAAATCATTCTGCCATATATTTCTAATTAATTTGAAACCAAATATCAAATTCAATAGTCGTTGGTCCTTAGCACTCTCTATGGCAACTAAACTATAGGCTTTTTGATTTGCCAACAAGAAATGTATTTGATATTCTCTCCTGCTTACATTTTGAAAAAGAAAATCTCATTTAATTTTTCTAGTTGTACAAAAGTTACATTGTGTGGGCTGGGTATGAGGTTGGCTCAGCAGTAGAGTTCAAGATTATCCTTTGTTATACAACAAGTTTCAGGACAGCCCACAGTTACATGTGATCCATTCTCAAACAAAGGATATGAGAAAAATAAACATTTTTATATGATAGGAAAACTAAGATATACACGATATTAATTTTATGTATATAATAGATAAAATAGAGATTCTTTGGTGGTACTAGACAAATCAGTATTTCAGAGTGACAAAGGCTACTCCTTAATGCTTCAATGTGGAAGTGGTTTCTGGTGCTATCGCTGAAGTTGAAATTGGAGATGGGCTATACTGTAGATATTGCCATAGGAGCAGACCTTGCCAGTGGAGGAGCCCTTTAGCAAAGGTCTAGTTCCCCAGCAAGCAGCAGAACAGTAGGTTATAAGTCAAGCAGTACTGTTGAGGCTTTGTGTAAAGCAGTAATGGCCTGGATTACGTTGCTGTTGGTGTAAATGCAAACAGGAGCTCTGCAAATTATGAAGTCAATGTGTATAATAAATGACAGCATTGAGGCCTGCTCCTCGGCATCATCCAAACAAACAACAGAGCCAGAGTGAGTAGACACATCTTAACTTTCTGATAAATTAAACCATGTATTAGTGTCTCGCTTGCTTTCCAAACAAAGTCCCCATAACCAATAATTGATGGTCAAGAGTCAGGGCTGAAATCTATGTTTCTTACAGATCACATACTTAACCAAGTCTCAGCACTAGACTTAAGGGAAATAACTTTCAAAACATTTCTTTCCTACATCTAACTTTAAGAAACCCCTGCCTTTAGCAAGAAGCACAGTGAAGGACTAGGGAAAAAGCCTAAGACTCACCAGTCATCTTCAATCATTCTGGCTTTGCTACATAAATAGCCATTTACTCAGTGCTTCATCATTGCCATCCACGTAAAGACAAGGGAAATAGCTCTGTCTCCATAAGCCATGTACCATGTGCACTTATGCCCGATTACCCTGTACTTTTTCCATTGATTTCCCACCTGGCTTTTCATTGCTTTTGCCAAGGCAGATCATCATTTTTATTTGCTTATTTTCCTTTTGTGTAACTAATGTAGTATATTATCTTTGCCAATGCAGACTTGAATGACTAGGAACCAGCCAACCATTCATGATGACTTTATATTATCCGGAAATCATCCTATACTACAAACGACACTGACCACATTAAGCACATTAGTACAGTAGCATTGTCTCTTACATTTGAACGATCAGATTGGCCTTTATTTTCATCAGAAGCAAAGAGAATGCCATCATGAATGAAATGAAAGGCAACATAATTGTTTGGGAAAATAATCCATCATGAGATATGGCACATTTGCTATTAATAAACCTTAACTATTAAAGCTAAAACAAAAGAGGTACATATTTTCTAGCAACTTAGAATACAGACATTACATAGGAACTCTTTTGGTTAGATAACAGGATGTTTAAGTTTTCATGATAACTTTAATCTGGATTAATATGTCTGAAATATTTTTAAATGCCACTATTCTGTTTGTTTGCCTTCTAAGAAAGGAAATCTTAGTATATCTTACATAGTATAGGTAATTTGTCTATAACAGGGCCGCATATTAATTGTTGTTTTGGGTTTCAGATGTAGATCAGTGGTAGATAGCGGATCTAGTATATATTAAGTCCCTAGATTTGATCTCTGCTACAAAACAAAAACAATAGCCTAACTATAATCTTTAAAAACTTTCTATTAAATGATATTACGACAACAATCAGCACTTCCACTTTAAGCTTTGTTTGTGTATGATATAATTAAAGTAATAAATATTGGATAGACTTCTTCTTAAATGTCATAACCAAGAATGAGGCATCATTACTCATGTTCAGATAGATAGAAATATTGATGGCAGATGGACATTAAAGTTGAATATTGAAGTAACTTTTTTAATATCAATATTTTCACATATAGAAATCTCTCTTGTCCAGCAATATAAAATAATAGTTTAAATTCTATTTTAAAATAACTACTAAACATTAATGTGGTTATTTTCAACTTATTCCAGTAATGAACTGACAACCTCAAGCTTCTGGATCGTACCTCCTATAGCATTGTAATAGATTACAGAGAGATAGATTACAGCTTAATGTTGTGCTGCCACTAAGATTCACAATGGTCTTTCATCAAATTGGTTCTATCATTACTTTGTAACTTAAAAGTTGTATACATGGGATAAACATTTTCTTCCACCCTTTGCATTATTGTCAAAACTACTTTAGAGTGAGCATTAGAGTCCCTAACTGTACTGTAAATGGTATACTCTAATATAAATATTGAGAGTGATTGACAACTTGCAGAACATGCGAGTTAAATTATAATTTTAAGTACAAAGTTAGTATATAATGTTAATAAAACATGGACACTAATATTTCTTTGATATTAGAGATACAGCGATATTTCAATTGCATAATAGTTTTAAATATATATGATGGTAAAGAACTCCAGTTAAAATTTTCTAAATAGTAAATATACTAGTAATTAGATACTTGCTATAAGCTTAGTAAGAAATGGTGTACACAGCACGTAGTTTACACAGGAATGAATGAAAGAATATTGTCACAAACAACAAATGATGATTTTATTTAGCAAGTATGCTGACATTTTGTAAGTATTCCCATTTTTTATTCTTCAGTATTATACAAATTGATAAAAAAGAGACACACATAGAGACTCCTCAGACATCTCAGGATGTGAACTCTATAGTGAATTATCCAGAAAGAACTTCTTTATAGTCGGTTTGTCCTGGGACATAATTGTGTGGGATTTTGATTGGACAGAGAGCATACTATCCTTTTTTTCCTTACATGCAAGTTACGGATTTGTAGAATTACCTTCCAAACACATTGAAAATATTTTGTTTTAGCATCAGTATATTTAAAATTGATGAGAATAAAACTATTGGTCAAAATTTTGCTCTCGACTTTTGAGTATTGAGCATCGAAAGATCAGTAACGTTCTTCATTCTTTAGGTAAGAGATAATATCATTCTTGCTGGGAGTATCTTTTCCCTATGTGATTGTTAGGAATTGGAGATATCAAATATTCAATACACTAGACTTTGTTTTTACCAGAAAATTTCCCTGTAAAAGTTCAGCGTGCACAGCACTAATAAGGAGTCCTCAGCATATAATCTCTTTAAGTACATGTATTTTTTTTAAAACACACTCCCCAGAATTCTAAATTCCATGCTTCCTCTCTAATTATCTGCTCGATGCAGATAATTTTTGCTTTTATTGATAGCTTCATTTTAGAACAATTAAATAACAAAAACTTAGACTCTTTTAATACAATTTATAAGAAGAAAACATCGCTTTTCATATAGTTAGAGAAGGTGAGGAATTAGTTAAATCAGGGAAGGTCAGAATCAAATTACTGAGGATACCAATTTTTTGTGATCCTTGAGGCACACCAAGGCTACTGTACTTTGGTTGAAAAAAATTATCTATTCTCTGAATGCATACTGTAGAAAGTCAGATTACAGAGCTGTCTATTCCCTTTGAAGGTGCTGGAAATCTTGTGGAGGTAAAAGATATTTAGCCATAGGCAGCAGACACCCATTCAAGATTCCCTCAAGAACAGGAGTTAATAGAATGGTTGTATTTTTTTTCTCGAGAGATAAGGTTTCCGAACATTACCAGAGAAGAGTAAAACAAATTCTGTTACTTGAGTTGACTTGACATTGGCTGTACTATTTACTGACTGTTATTATTGTTTCTTGAAAGCTGTTCGTGATTACAGGTTTTCTACATTAAGTGTAGACAGACTCCAAGCAGACCAGACTAGAAAAGTGAGAATTGTGTATATATCTGTAACCTGTAGGTCTGTGCAGGAACATGTTGCATGGGACAGTGATGTAATTTGTGAGAAATGTCTACACGCAGGCTTTCATATACCTTTATTCTGTCTTTAGAATTTGGAATGATGGGAGATCATACAATTAAAAGTCAGCGACCTCGATCTGTCCATGAAAAAAGGGTCCCTCAGGAACAAGCTGATGCTGCTAAATTTATGGCACAAACTGGTAATACGTTAGTTACATTTTTCTATTTATTGTTGTTAATTTAATGAAACCACTGCATGTTTTCATGATCTTTTGCTACACATTTGTCAGTTTTTGGAGCTGATTTTTTTTTTTGAGCCATTTTTTTTGTCACCAGTTAAAGTCCATAAATAAAGTAGCTATGAATGAAAGAGACGCAGAGAAAAAAGTGTAAGATTTACTTTGCTTTCGGTATGGGATACTTTAGAATTTATAGACTATTTCCTTATATTAATTAACCACTAAAACGTATCATTACACTTTTAAAGGAAAGCAATAAAGTTACGTTTTCAAGAATTATTTGATCTGGAACTTTCAAGAACTATAATTTAAATAGGACTCAGATGATGAAATTTGACATAATATAATTTGATATATTAAATATTCTGCCAGATGTCATATCATCTATAAATATTGCTTGATTGTTAAAATATATAGAAGTTAGACTCTTTATAATTTAATACATGGTTTGAAAATAAATTTGTTGCGAAGATAAATAGTAAAAAGATTATCATTTAATTAAATATCGACAAAACTGACTCTCTAGCTTATAAAATTCTTCAATCCTACATCAATCGTATATTCAAACTTCTGAACAAATTTGAATGTAACTGAAATGTGCGTTATTTGACATAATTCTTAAAATTTATAAATATACTTGGGTAAATATGTGAACGTAGAATTTATGCTTTAATAATCTATAGAGTCTGACAAATTACAGTAGGTCTAACTTTGCTGCTCATAGTAAATGGTCCAGAATCCTGCCTAGTGACATTGCATGAGGCCTCTCCCAGTTGGAGATGTTTAATGTTGCATTGCAAACAGGTGCGATATTTGCATTTCTTTTACAAAACTGAAAGCCGAGTTTAATGTGTGTTTTTACAAAATTGTATGCATTCCATTCTTGTTCATTTTAGCATGAGCAGGAAACCACAAGTATATGTGGCACGATATTCAGACTGATTTTAATTAAATTCTCCAAAAGAATGAATGTTTCCTTCAGTTCATGTCTTGGCGGTAGGATTTGTTTAGAACACTGGACCTGAACTGACTGCTTAGAAATTTGGATCCTGATACTGAATTGCATTCTTGGTAAGAGATGAGAGGTTAGTTTAAAGTATTAATTATATAATTCAGCTTCTGTGAGCACAATATATAAAATAAACTCTATGAGTGCGCACTTTAAATTGGGAACGTCATCTGTTAGGGCCACATCCAGAAATGAAAAGAGCTTTCTTTTTGGGTTGCTTTGGAGATACCTTATAAGGGGAGATTTCTGTTGTAATCAGTTGCTTTTTAAAATCCAAAATGTATTGCGGGATTCAAATGAATTTCCGAATTTCTAAATGTGTTTTAGGAGAAAATAATGAGAGCAGTGAGCAACGATTCAAGGATTCCTGCTCTCAAAGGAGAGAGAAAACTGGACTGAATACGCAGTCCCTTAGGCATCTTGCTGTGAGGACACATGTGCCTTATGAGAAACGTGTTCTTCTTTTATACAGAAGACATAGCACATATTGGTTTGCTGTACTTCCTAAAGCTCGTCATCAAGGGGGAGCGAAATGGAGAACCATAGCTTTAAATTGCCAGTGATCCAGTAACAGTTTGTGAATTCAATACTGTGCACTGATGTCCAGCGTTTTGTTTAAATGCAGCCTTTTAATGTTTGTGCACATTAAGAAAAGTTTTCTGCCCAAATATTTGAACAACTTTAAATAGCAAAGAATAGGATTTTGTTAAAAGAGGAAATGGTAATCACAGTTTTTACATTTATTTCTGATTTTCCAGGCATTCTTTTTTTCTACACAGTGTCTATGGTTTTTTTTTTTTTTTTTTTTGCTTGTTTGTTTTTTTCACTAACAAGTGACTTGGTAAGTAAAGAACACACTGAACAAATAGATTTGTAATCAACTTTAAAACCACTTATACATATTGTTAACAATACAGAAAGGGTATGAACAATTACAGTTCTAAAGCCATTGATTGATGCCTGAATTTATGAAAAACAGGGTTCATAAATTCATATTAGAGCTTTCTATATGGAAACATAACGAAATGCATTGTAGTTACTTCAGTATTAAATTATCATGCTGAACTGAGAGAGGAAATGTATTACATTATTTTTTAAAATTCATAATCGAATGCTAAGCGCCTATAAAGCTAGAAATATTTTTCTTAAATATTAAGTTTCTTTTGATGTTCACATTGACTAAATTAATGGAACTATCAAATAATAACATTTTATAAAATGAAATTTTATTCATAGAACTTGTCAGTTTCTCAAATCAATGTATTAATATTGAGTGTAAATAGTTTTGCTAAACATAACTTGAGAACAACAAATGTTGCAATGTAGAAAAGTTCAATAACAAAATTATAAAAAGACATAATATGTTATATTAATCAGAGGGAAAGAACTCAGAAGCTACCATACAGTATTTCTCCTCAAATAAGCGAAGTGGCTTCAACAATCGGTACAATCGGGAAGATGTTTTCATTTTAAAATAAGCTTTCCTACACAGAGGCAGAGTGAATGGATAGTTTTAAATGATATCTTTATGAGGTAATATTATTTTACCAAGATAACTACAGTATTCTTATGAGCATTAGTAACTGAGGCTAATCTAAACATTAACTAGGTTGCTATAAAAGCCTAAGATGAGGGTGGAGTTCGCTGGTCAAGAGCTATCACTGCTCCTGTGGAGGCCGCATGTTAAGTTCCTAGAATTCACATGGAGGCTCACTACCATCTGTTAACGCTTGCGCTAAGGCATCCAACACCCTTTTTGGACTCTGTTGTCACTGTAGGAACATAATTGCCATCACACATGCAGCCAAACCGTCTCATGAATAATAAAATAAAGTAGAATAAAAACCTAAATTGCATATCTATGTATGTATATGGTTATGTATATATAGATTATGTATATAATAGGAAAATGAAATAAGATAATAAATATGTCTATTTTAGGGATACACCCAAGCTAAGCACCAATAAGCCAGAGTAAGACATCTTAACGTTCCTTACCTTTTAGCAATATAGGCATGAAGTGAGTTTATAAATAGGTTTAGAAAAGTAACCATTTATTATTTGAGAAAAACTGTCTGTATTGGGAAAAAGTAATATGTAATCTAAGATAGGAATATAAATGTGTTTCTAATTTCATGACTTCAACATACTAGCAAAAATTATATTAATATATTGTTCATAATTTTAAATTCTCCATCACACACAGTCCCATTCAATTTTTACTAGTAGCTTTTGAGGAAGGCAAATTACTAAGAAGTTTCAAAAAAAATAATAAATGGATTTTTTCAAGGCCCCAGAGGCAATATACAGTTGACTACCATAGTGTTCCTGTTTCCTTTCCTGCTTTGCTTCAGAATAAAGAGCCTTAATATGGCCTTCTATAGAGAAGTTTTCTATATAATCTATGTGTCTTTTAAATTACACGTGAACTAGACCAGTTTGCTTCATCTCCAAAGATACATATACTGAAGATGTTGCTCAGTTTACACTTGACTCTTTCGGGACCATTAAAATACCTGTATAAATATATTAACTATTTCTAACGTAACTCAACATGCTTTTTAGTAGATAATGCTCACACCTTAAGAAATAAGAAAATAATATTTAAAAAATTGCAGCAAAAATATCATTTGATATACAACAAGATCAAGTTGATGGTTAGACCATTATTTTAGTGGCAAATTTTGATTCTTAAATATGAAATAAAAATCCATTCTTACGTGCTTAATTTTATTTTATTTTTCATCTTCAACATGGACTTTGAGGAAGGCTAGCCCTTGGCATTCATTATGGATGTCTCATGACCCATTGCTAACAGTGTTCGATGTCATGCAGAATCACAGATGTAGAGACAACTCAGATATTGAAGCACCTCTACAAGGTTGCATTAAATTAGACCTTGGAACTAATTCATTGCTAAGTAGAAGTTGTTAAAAATGTCTATCTTGACAATGTAAGAGAGAAAGGAAAACTATGTTTGTGAAAAAACAAAACTAATTTTGTTCATAATCTTTATCATTTCACCTACAAAATTTGCATTGTTCTTAACTGTCTGGCTGTAATTAATAATATAAAGCCATGGCATTTATACTCAGTCACATCCCAAGGAGGTTGGCATGTCATTTAGTACACATTTCCCTTAACTCTTAGCTTAATTCTCATTACTAAGTATGCTTATGTATATATACGGAAATGTAGAGTTTTAACAATTGTCATAACATTAGGATCACAAAGATGATTTTTATTTTGCTAAAATATTATTCAGTATAATAGGGCAAATTATGAGATATAACTTAAAACACTATTTAAACAGACATCAAAGTAGAGAATTCTGAAATAAGTTAAGTATAAATTTGTAAAGGCAAAAATACCGAAGCAGTCAAGAGTGAGCTATTACTGTACCTCAGTGATAAGCACCATTGTCAATATTTTAAAGAGGTCCTAATTAATGTGAGCTGTCATCCAAATTACCAGCATGTGTCCTCCTGATAAATAACCAGGTCTCAATGAATAATGATCCATGCCTCTGCATTCACAATGTTAGTCCAGTACAAGAACATATTCCTCACGAATCTGCTAACATAATTCCAATAGAACAGTTTTTTTCCTCTGCAAAACTGGTTGTTCCGAACCCTCAAGAAAATAAGATAACAGATTATAAAATCAACATTTGCATCCAATAGGCTTTCTAGTAGTTTTCTCATTTTTAGAATAGATTAATCTCTCAAGAATATCTTACCTAGTGTTTGGTGCAAATCGACTCTTTTTCTTCAGAACCAGTTTGTAGTTCAAGTGTGTTGATTGGCTCTTAATACACTTTCTAAATCATTGAGAAATCCTCCAAACCAAGACGGACAAATGACCTGTCATTTCTGTCTCTGGGACCAAATTGCTAAGAATTATTCTAGGCAGAATACACGATATAGAGATAGATTATCCCTTGCTCTCTATTGTTACTGATACAAAGTGCTAAGAAATCCCAGATATGTCTCAACTGGAAATTTGTGCAAAGCCATGGCAAATTTTCAAGTCAGGTTTTAAAATTCAACTTAGAAATGATGCCAGAATAGTAGAAGACCATCCCAGCAGTTTTAAACATTGATGATTCCTATCTCTTTATGATATGGATTTCAGATGAGAAAACGAAGCATACTTTCAATGTGATGCTGAGTACCAGAAAGCTTATGAGACCAACATTAATTGGCTTCTCGGGGCCATGTTTTGGAGTAAACGTTAGTTCTATGTTCAGTTAATAGAAAGGATAAACTTTCGTTCACTTGAAGTAGAAAAATATCACTCCTTTAGATCAAATGTGAAATGGTGAGCTGAAGAATATTAACAAATTACCACAAAGTAAATAGCCATTATAGGTTGGAAAAGTAAGAAATCCATTTGAAATAACTTGTTGACACACATAGTAGTTCAGATGCACTCAATCTTTAGCAAGAACAAGTACAGTTTACAACAAAGAACCAGACAAGAGCATCAGTGCACCCCTGCTCACCAAAGCCACAGCGTATGCTTGGAAACACATTCTGACCCTCTCGGCATCAAATACACCGCCCTTGATAGGCTTGCGGAAACCTCCTTCAACCGTAATTTTTACTGAAGACAATTTCTCCCTTCACAGCGTTGACGGCAAAGTGGACTCTGGAAAGAACATTTTCATAGCAAGGTCATGACAAACAGTCTTTGTATTGACATTGTATACATCCCTCTAAATTCATTTTGCTCTGAAATGTTTTGAACCTTTGAGTTCATTGCCATAAGTTGACGTTTAAATGACTCGTGCATGCCATGCTGTCAGTTCGGTACGATGCTTACGAGATGAATAATCGAGACGGTATTTCATGTTTATTTGTTGTCTTGCATGCAGGTGAATCTGGTGTGGAAGAGTGGTCCCAGTGGAGCGCATGCTCAGTTACTTGTGGTCAAGGGTCGCAGGTGCGAACCAGAACTTGTGTATCACCTTACGGGACACACTGCAGCGGCCCATTAAGAGAATCAAGGGTTTGCAATAACACTGCCCTCTGTCCAGGTAGTGTTAGCAGCAACTACGACTGTGGATGTTTTGAATTGTGTCATGCTACGCATTTGGAACCATTTGTTATTTTCCTAGGAACTGAATATAGGCATTTTCATTAGAGTCTATAAGTGTAATTCTTCTCAACTGTGATGTTTTACTCTGTATGTGAACGTTTTTTGCTTTCTGAGCAGTCAGGGTGTTCGATAAGTGACTATCTCCCCGCTCCAAACATGGTTGAGATGTGTGTATCTACTTCAAAGAGTATAAAAATTCTGTTATTTTTCTTGCAATTTTTAAGGTGGTAAAAAATATCCAAATGCATATATGAGAAAAAATAAAAATTTAAATATAATAGAATATGACATGTAATCATTCGATGACTGACATAGTTCGTCAGTGAGCAATTCTCCCACCATTCTTCTGGTCCTATCAGAAAACAAAAGTTTAGTAGATCTAAAAGTAATCTGTCATTTTACTTCATAAACTTGAAGTGATTCTTCTCATCACAGCCATATACTGCTTTAAAGACCAGAGAGGGAGCTGGTTCAGGTGAAATGTATGTTGTATCAAAGAAAGAGAGAATTATTTAATGATGTACCAGATATTATTGTCTTTGTTTCTCCCTCTCAAATCAATTAGAATTTTATTTGGATCAGTACCAAAGCGAAGCATTTATGTTGTGTCCAGTCACTTGATGGATGAGTGACTATAAGTTATGAGTACAGGAGAAGCTGATACTGGACTCACATGTGGAGTCCTTGCAGAAGCACTTGAAAGGGAGATGTTCTAGAGAAAAGTCTTATCACTGTAGTAGACCCTACAAGACCCGTAGTAGATCTTCAAGTCATACCTAAATATTTTCTAGGGGTCTCTATTTCCAGAGATAACTGTTTGTGCAATTGGTAAAAATATGGCTGAGAGACCTGGAAGAATGTTCAGGAATCATGTCAATTTCTAAGCAGTCAAATGTAATAATCATAAGAAATTTGGGGGGTAGCTATTGTTTAATGGCTAAAAAGCTTCAAATTTTCACTCCTGGTGATCTGTTTGGCTGCAGTGTGAATATACTCAGCACTCCTGAATTGTGAGTTCAAAATAGTTTCTGTGAACAATTTTATGTTATGAGGGTTTAAAAATCCAGAAAACAAATAAATAATAAACAAAAATGAAATGAAGAGACAAACAAACTACCATCAGTCATCCCCAAGGATAGAGAATGGAAGGAAATAGCAGTAGGCATTGTGGGGAATGATGTAATGAAGTTTGAGAAATCTGTGTCTCAGAATTATGAAGCAGAAAATCAATAGATTAAGACATGGTTAAACTAAGACTATAAAGGAAAGGAAGACAATAATTATTAACAAAGGGGCAATAATTGCTACTAAAAGCAGGTAGGCATCAGTTAGGACTGTGTTAACCAAGAAAGAATATGGAATGAAAAATAATATGGTTCAAAGGGGGAAAATGTGAGTTGGTCATGGAAGGATATACATGACAAGGTCTAAAAGTGGGAGTCGTAGACCAAATGCATTTCAACAGCATGAGCTGAAAATATAAAAAGAAGTCACCGAGAAACAGAAGTTTGGAGTGTCATAGTAAAACCCACAGATCTCCAATATAATACCATGGGCCCTTATTTGCATAAAAATAGAATAGATCTTCTGGGAGAATACTTAACCAGGAAGCCTAACCACAGTGTTTACCTGATGACTTACAGGGTCCAGTTCCCTGTTCTCATCAATTCAAACAGTATCAGTAGAGAGTTCTGATTCAGCTGACATGTAAATTTATCTTATAAGCACTTCATGTCAACGTCATTTACCATGACAAGAATAGCGTCTAATGGCCAACATTCTCAGGTGAGAATCCGATTGGTCTCCAGGGTGCTTCCCACCGTCTTCCACTCATAGCTTGCTTTCCAGTCACCAGTAACAATTTGCAAGGGTGATATATGGGAGTCTTCATCCCTAGCAGAGAAGGATGAGTAAGCCGTTGACCGCAAACATAGAATGTCTTTGGGAGCACTCTAATCTTCCCTACACGTGGAATGGCCAAGTTCTCTCTCCCTGTGTCTCACGTAAAGAAAACTGAGTAATATCTCATTGGGCAGCTCTTTTGATTTCTTAACTATCTTCCCCATACCATGGGCAAGACCGTATATAAACAGTTGTAAGTCTCCCTTTTAACTTTATGTACATAAAACATTTGTCTTTCTAAATTTTGGTTGAATATTGCTCACAAGAGAAGTATATTGTTATATCTCAGTTTGTTAAATTTGGGATTTTTAAAAATTTTTATAAATACAAGAGATCAACTTCACTATTTTAAAATGTCAGATAACTACATATTTATAGGAAGTAGGACTTTCTTTTCAGTGTACTGGTAAATGTTATTTTTAATGTGCTATGTCATGAAAGCAATAAAAATGAAATCTAAATCTTCAAATGGTTTAAAACTTAGGAAGTATTTGAATCAATACAAACATCTATCTAAAATAATAAATTATCCTTACTTTTGCTCACAAATCCATATCTCACTTGTCATGCTTAGAGAGCTCTAATTTTTTGTATCACTTCATTGACGAGCGTGGGACAAGAAGGGACAAATTGCTTAAAAAGTTAACCCTCTACAAAATATGTGGAAGCTGAGAATCCAGTCTTCTTTGTATCATGAAGGAAACACATTAGCATTACAGAATGAGTTACTTTTATTATACCTATATTTTTCTTTTATTCAGATCCTGTAATACAGAATCACGTGGGCCTTTTGCACATTTTTTGATTTAACATTTTTATTTGCCCAGTTTTTTGATTGTTTGTTTTTCCACTCCCCATCCCAATCCCCATGGAAGAGAAACATCTGGAATATTCTTAAAGAAAACCGGGGAAGGTAGAGAGTAACCTTCGATTACGTAGTTACCATCCTGCTCCACTCCGGGGTTCTCAGCCTCTGCTGATTAATCACCAGCGCTTTAACCCTGATAAATATTTGTTCCACACGCACCACACTGCTCGTTCAGGTGCTTACCCGCATCCAGGGCTTCTGCCCATTTGATACCATTAGCCCTTCAGCTCCATATATGCTGATAAAACCCAAATTGTCTGCAGATATCAAACAATGTCCCCGTGGGCAAAGTTACCTCCAGTCGATAATCGCTGATCTGTACTAAACAGAAATGAATCCGTAAAAGTGAATATAGGTCTACCGAATGGTTTGGGATTTATTTTTATGAATATCGGAGTTACCATATTCACTTACTTCCAAAGTAAAACTTTTGCACTTAAAAGGATTATTTGGTATATAATGCAACCTAAATCATAGGAGTATTCACAGATGTTTATTTGAAAGCAGGATGATGATGTTTGTGTGTATTTATTTTATATTCTCTTTGGTTTGTACCAAGTAGAGATATGACAGTATATATAGTTCAAATATTAGGAAGAAAACTACAAAAAAATTGATGAAATTGATGTTAATTAAATTACTTTATTAATACTGTTTCTCAAGTTTACTAGATAATTCATAAATTTTCATATTTTACTGTAAAATAACCCTATGTAAAAATTTTGAAATTCGATCTCAACAAAATTCTTATAACCTCTCTAATATAATTTTTTTAAAATCTGAACATTGTAAAGCATGTGCTCTATTTTTTGTCAATGCAAAAGCCTCTAAAATGACAAAGTATTAATAATTTCTTGCCCCATATAGAAGTCAGCATCTGAAGTGATGTAACAGAGTCACAAAACTTCAACGTATAACATAGTGAAGACTATGTAGAATGACTGGATAGCATTAATTTTCTGATTCCAGTATCATGATTTAACTAAGCTACGAATTCCTTATAATGTTTTGTGCTTCACAAATTATGTATAATTCTTAGTGTTTAAATGTTTCAAAGAGCTCTTAGCTCTCTAATGTTTCTAGCATTGTGCTATGTACATTAAGTAATATTTGATAAAAGATCATAGAGTGTCATTAATACTTTACATAGTGGAGCAATTTATCATTAAATTGAAAAGTTTGGTGACTGAAAATAAATGCAAAAATAGATAAAAATACATAATGAAAAATGAAATATGTTCATGTATTTTCTTAAAGAATTTCATCCTTGATTGATATTTACAAACATATAATGGACATATATATGTATACATGTAAAAACTATATAACATTTATGTGTACATAGCTAAATGCAGATATTGGATATTCTCTTATCAATGGATACTAATTAGCTTTGGGTTTTACAGATTACTATGAGATAAATGAAAAAAATATATATTGGTTTTTCCACTCTCTCATACTTTTCTAATATATTATTTTTAAAAAGCTTTCTAATGACTCTCATAGAATCATGAAATGACTTTTACTGAATAATATTCTAATTGGGTTGCTGTTTCAATGTTTGAACATATTTTTATAACTTAATTTCAAAAAGCCAAAAACCTGAGTAAAGGAAACAGTTTACCTAAATGTTAAGGTGTATAATTCATTTTTTGTGGAATTCTTTTAAAATTTAGTCATAAATCATGTAAAAGTGTGTATTAAAATGTACTTGTGCTTTGAAGTGTACGTACATATATTGTGGCACAGTTAAACATTAGCATAGTCTGTAGAACTATAGGATGCTCTTTAAAGACTCTGGAAGAGCAGGTATTAGGCATTTTTACCACAACACTGATAAGAACCTGTGGTAGTGCACTGGCTGATGTGCTAGATTTCAGCTTGAATGTAAGAGCATGAGCAACATATACATGAAGAAATTCAAGAAATAATCGTATTTACTTAGAAAGTACCAGTGCCAATTTTTATCGACTTGTACTTAGAGAGTCCATCTGGAGGAGGAAAGTTAACCTCTCTCTGCCTTTCTCCTGTGGATCCACACTCCCTCCCTCCTCCCAGGAGTGACCTTAACCATCTGGACTCACGGCTTTCTCAGGGTTCTAAGACAAACAGAGGCTTAGCATCAAGAGAGCCAGTTCTCCACAGAGCCATTTCTCCTGGGTTTTTTGTACTCACTTTATTTGAGAATTAATACACTGGTGCTAATAAGTAGGGCAAGAACAGTAATTCGACATTCAGGGAAGGGATTTAACCTGAGCTTCAGCGAGCTTTTGTAAGGTATACAATTATTTACTTATACCGCATTCGATACTCATTATGAAGGTGCATATTTTGTTGTTTCCTATCAAGTATGAATTATAGATAATGAGATATTTGAAGTACTGGTATGGCCATGGTTATTTTAATTCTGTATTTAATTTGGTTTTTATTCTATTTTAGAAATTTAATTAGGAGAGTTTATAGTTCCATCAAACTAGCAGAGGAGGACACTAATTTTCTACCTCCATTTTAAAGTGATCTCAGGATTCACCTTGAAGTGGGGAAGGGAAGGACCCTATAGGATAGATACAGTGGTTGAAACATTTTCCTACTCAAACGTCAGTGAATATAACCCTAGAATTTTTGATGAAAAATATTTTTTAAAAGTTAGCTTAAGAATATTTAAAATATACATAACCAATCTTCACAAACTCTTTTTTTTTTCATTATCTGACATACGATATTTCAGAAACTTCATGGGTACCAGAATTAAATTGTTCCTTAGATATTTAAATACAAACTACTTAGCTCTAAAAAGTTCAGCCCTATTATGAAAAAATTAATTTTCCTTATTCTTCATAGGTGACCAGGCTTTAAAAATAACTTAGAAATCTTTTGTCAAGGGACAGAAAGAGGAATTTCCACTTAAAGAGGTTAAAAGGGGAATCGTTTAAAATGTAACTCAATGGTAAAAGAGAAGTACATATAGTTTTCTCTTCTTTTATATGAAATTAAATTAAAAGGCCTATGTCTAATTTGAGTTTTATTCAATGTGAGTTTTCAAAACAACTTCATACTCTGTTCGATGATTTGTTTTTCTTGTTATACAGACAGAAGTCTTTGTCTTTGATTCCCTTCTCTGTGTCTGAAGCTTCTTTGCTTTATTACAGTACATGGAGTTTGGGAGGAATGGTCACCTTGGAGCTTGTGCTCCTTCACATGTGGCCGAGGCCAAAGAACACGAACCAGGTCATGCACACCTCCTCAGTATGGAGGACGGCCCTGTGAGGGACCCGAAACTCATCACAAGCCTTGTAATATTGCTCTGTGCCCAGGTAAGCATATTTGGCAATGGATGAAGCTTGCATTCGTATGTATCTCATATATTCCCAATGTACATGGCGTACATAAAACATGCAACTCTCTTTGAGTCTTGCTGGAATGTGTTTCCTCTCATTTCTGTCTCTTAGCAGGATGAAAAGGGATGGTTTCTCTGGTTCCTATGTTTATAGTGATGTACGTTTATTTGAGTGGTACCCATTGCTATTCATCTTTCCTATATTGTTCTATATGTATATGTTAATGCTTTAAAATAAAGGTTTATATGTAAACAGTTACCTCTGGTGAAAGATCACAAAGAGTTCTCAGGTCTTGAGGTGAGTTTGGGCATAACTAGCAAGACCTGATTCAGAGCTGTGACTCACAGAGTTATTCCCTCACGCTATTTCAGTCAAGGAAGGGAATTTGTCACTGACCACATGAGAGAACTATGTTCTTGGAGATATCATAGGACAGTGTGTGTAGCCTTTCTTAGAGTGCGTGTATGCCATCCTGTCACTTTCTTTCAGCCTAGTAATTCAGCTTGCATCATCTAACTTAGAGAAGTCTGCCTATCATCCCAGAGTCCTCAGGTCTTCATAATATTTGCCAAACATCAATAGTTTTATGAAGAAGAAGGGATTCTAATCTCTGCTTTCAAGGAACTCAAAATTTTAAGGAAAAATTATATGCTGGTAAATTAGTAAGTGATATTCTCTCCCAGAAAGCTAAAGCCAAGACCATGAACGACAAACAACTAACATGAATGACAAAAGGCAGTGTTTTAAACAAATTTCCCTCCTCTGCTCTTTGGAAGGTTTCCTTGGCTGATCAGTTCATCATCTACTCTGTACAAAAGCAACATGGTGCAACTGCTACAGATTCTCTTCTGTAAATAGAGTTTCCCACACAGATTCGTCTTCTTCTGTACTCTAAATTCTTCAAGTCCACGGCCCCTGTTAAAAGGCAATCTTTTAATGTTTTAGAATTTTATGACAGGATGGAGATCACTAGAGGAAGGCAGAAGGAAGTAGTGGTGATCAGATATGAAACATAATGTATACATTTCAGAAATGTGCGAAGAATAAGATAAAAATAGTATCTAAAATAAAATTTTTATGTAGTTCTATGTAAACTTTTATGATGTTCATGTATCTTGTGATATATATATATATATATTCAATTATAAATATTAGGGCTCAAAATCATAACTAACTACTTACAAATCTTTTCAATAAAATTCGTTTATGGTATCATTGGTATTCCTTGCTTTTGTCTATAGGTACATAACCCACACTTTCACATTCACATTCTTAGCCTTTCCTAAGACTTTTCCAAAGCTTATCCAAAAATTCTCAGAAATCTGGCCCGGTTCATATTTCTTTAAGTTAGCTGTATGGGTCTGTCTCTGTATGCTTTAATTCTTCATAAGCTTTCTCCTGTTATTTTAATTTGGGGGTTTAGCTATAGAACAAGGGATACAAATTCCTACATTGTATTTCAATTTGCTCACTCTAAACAGGAACTCTCATAGCTGTGGCCTTTTCTAGTTTTCACCCTGTATTAGCACTTTTCCTATTATGGTTTTTAAAATGTGTGGTATATTTGGAGCAATCACTAAGAGTTCCCCTTAGAAACAACTGGTTATAGCTAAACTCAACCATCTCCACTGACCATAATGCCTTCTCAATATCAACTAGGTGTAAGGCTTTGTCAAAAAGAATACATACTCAACGACTTCACGCCATTAAAAAGATATGCTTGTAAGTGGGAAAATGTTAAATGAAGTACCACCATGTCTTAAATGTTGTGGTTATGGCTGTACAGTTTAATCTAACATTCGTTATAGTCTTCATATCTGGGATGCCTTAGACATTATCTTATCATAGATGTGTTAGGAAGTATATGGACAGTAAAATAAATGGTTACCATTACAGTATGTCTCCTTGGCTTCACCAGGACCGAGGCACAGACAAGGTCAGAGAAATATACAAAACCACAAATTGCAGTGGTCCTCATGACTTTATGATTCCACACGTGAGTTGAAGTAGTATATGGCAATATAATTCGGGAAAATAGTATAAGAAAACAATTTCAGACTCTCTTAAAAAAAAAAAGACCTTTCTAAACTTTATAAGGTACTCTAAGGGTGACATACATTGTTCATCAAATAGTGAAATATCTTTCACTTATGCAGTTTGAAATAATGACTACAAGTGGTTAATACCCCATCAACTGCTTTCCTAAGGACATATCCAGTTTCTCTCACTTCTTTTGAGGTTGGAAAGCCTTCTGTCTCACATCTAAATAAAGAGGGAGGAAAGAAAGAGTAGAGGTGGCATTACTGCGTTAGTCTTAGTTTCTGTCCCCGTTGCCGTGATTAAGGAGCATGACAGAAGCAATGCAAAGGAGAAGGGGTTTGTTCTGGCTCAAGTCCAAGGTGTAGCCCCCCATAGTCAGGAAGTCAAGATACGAGGGCTTTAAAAAAAATTCCAGTTGAATTGCATCTAGTCAATAAGCAAGTGTAATAAATGCGTGTTTGCTAGTTCTCAGATTGCTTCTCCACTTGATACAGTCTGGGATTCCCCTGACCACAAAATCATCCTGACAATAATTAAGGTGGGCCTTCCCACATCAATTACAGCAATCAAGATAACCCTGCAGAGACATACTCAAAAGCTACCTTTAATCACTCCCAGTTAGGCCCTGAGGTTTTCCTCCCAGGGAATTGCACACTCAGTTAAGTTGACAATTAACGTCATCACCCTTGCTCCGTTAATGTCTTGTCTGAGAACAGGGGCTGCTGTTGATGGGGAAGGTGGGCAGAAGGGTAGGGCAGCAGTGGGAATCAGCTTGTTTAGAGTTATTATGGAAGGCTACGTGGATAGATACCTTCAGTGTTTAATTGTCTTTGTGGTCTCCCTTTCCTACCTAAGCCAATATAAAGTCCAAGCCTGAAATTTTATTGCTGTAAATAATTGAGCATTCTATCTATGGTGGTTCCACTGACATATTTGAATATATGGAATTTCTCTTCAGCTTCTTTCCTACTTAAGCAACTTGGTTCTTGGTATTCCTCCAACAAATTATGATGTATATATGTATATATGTGTGTATATATATATCAAATTTCTAAACCGTTTTCCAATTTCTCTAGTTATATGCATATTTTTCTACATTTATTTCCTTCTTATAATGTGGTGTAATGATATGATCTTTTGTGTTTTCATAAGTGCATATTTGCTCTTATCAGGTTAATTTTTCTCTTTTTTCTCTTTTACTGAGATTCTTACTCTCTGAGAAGTGTTGATGAGAGCTTTGCGAGGATTAGAAAGGACTTATTAAGGGATTAGGTTTCTGTGCTTAGTAATTTGGTGAAGATTGAAGAACACTGTTCTGGATTGGATATTGTTAGCAAGGAGGATTATTCTGACTGGATACCATACAGACTGTGTAGAAACAAGAGAAGATTTTCTGTAATTGGCACAGAAGTACCAGTCCCTCATACTAGTGGAGAAATGAATATGTTGTAATGTGAGTGGTTATACTATTTATATAACCTTGTTTTTTTTAACATGGAAGTAATAATATCTGACAGTAATGTTGTAAGGATGGGTTAGGTTAAAATTACAGTGTAGCCTAGCTGCAAGCATAGGCAAGCTATTAACAATAGTATGACCTAACTATGTCAAATTCTTTGGATAGTCCTGTCATTTGGACTTCTCCTATGGAGAAAATCTTGCCATTAGTGGTTTTGAATTTTACGGATATTTAGCTACAGAATTATGTCAGATGTGGTGTACCTTTATCTTGTATGCCCAATATGAAAATTATATAGGTCCATAGGCTCAAAATCAATTAATTTCTTTGAGCTTAAACAATTCTCACTATGTCTTAAGTCTTTAACTCAAAACCTCAAAATGAACAGACATAAAATTTGGCTTGTATATAATATTTTTGTCCTAGCAGTTGATAAAAAGAGGACCCAATGATTCCAAATTGTCCTTGTCCTTTTGTCTCAGCTTTGGCATTTTCCAGTGTGAGATGTATTCTGGTAGGAGATAGAAATAAAATAGATCGAGTCACCAGCGTGTGTGTCACAGCTAGAAGACCAAAATGGGTGAAGCATCTAAATAGATTCCACGTATACACTATGTAAAAATCAATGTAAGAATATGATTTAGTAAGAAGCACGTGGTCTGGAAACCTGAACACATTCACTTCCAATTCTTAATTAGTAATTCACTTTTACAACTCATTATTGCCCTTATCATTCCTCATTTTTTTCTCATTCATAAATTGAACCCCGCATCTATACAAAAGGAAGGGTGTGATTTAATCTCAGGGGAAACACTGAAAAGTATAAGACAAGATAGAGTGGAAGATTTATCATTTGTATAAGGATATTACTTTAGTATTAGGGTCTTTTGGAGGACACAAGTCAAATAAACTCAAGGTGTCATTTTTGAACTCTGGGGCAGTATCCAAAGAGTCAGAGACTCTACTCATGGGTTTGTGCAAACTTTCAACCAAATGCCTGTGTGTGGCCACAGTGTCATTCTGATATCCTGTTAGCCCTGTGAGCCCAGAATCCCTACAGTGCCAGCAGTGAGAGTTTCCCTGGGTTTAGTTTCTGGGCACATTTGCATATTTATGCAAATCTTGATAGCCTAAAGACAGTTGCCCTGGAACACTCTTGGGTTCAGTGTCCTACTGACCCAACAGTTTGAGGCTCTGCACTCATAGGAGAGTGGCCTGCCTGTCCCTCTGTGGGGAGTCCTTCTGGTGACACAAGGCATGGAATGATGCTAAGCACTTGTGTGCACTTGGTTCAAAGGTCTGCTATTTTCTCTGCTTGGGGATGTTACATTTTGACATTCATTTGCTGCCCCGCTAATCTGTCTCTTCATTAAATTATATTTTGCCGTTTTAATATTCTAGACCGTCTCATGCTGATTATGTTTGTGTCTAGGTCATTTGGGGTTTTAACCCTATACCAGTAATCCTCTAAGTCCTGAGTTTATCCACCTTTGCTACTAATTGTACATTATTGGTCAAAGGATTTGCACTGTGGTACTGCTTTTCGTTCCTGTCACTTCAATGTCTTTCTTCCTATTAAAGTCACTTGCGTGTATATTCATTTCTAACTTCTCAAACAATGCCGTGTCTTGTTCCCACTTTTATTATAGTTCGTTTTGAAACAGCAAGTAGGAAGCACAGATTTTTTTTTCTTATTGTTTATTTCCAAGGCAAGAAGTCAGGCTTTTGCGAAACATTTGAGCCTTGTGTTGTGAAAGGATCTTTCAGATTCTTGGTGACTCCTAGCTAAATGCGAGTCGGAGTTCCCCCGGCGTTTCCACCATTAAATCAGTCTGCTTTACTAGCGGATGCCAGGATTCTTCTGCTCACAAGCCCCCTCTGTCTGATCTACTCATTCAGCACTATTCAAACAGAATCACTGCTGAAATAATAGTTTCATTATCTAAACTATTCAAACCTTAATGGCTGGGTACATCTGACTATCTAACTCTTCTGTATCTAACTCTTCTGATCTAGAGAATAGACTAAAAACAATATATTTACTAAGATATCATATAAAATTTAATAGGAGACAGCTATTAGCTTGGTTATGTCTGGCAGGATGAGAATACCAGAGATCGAACAACTCAGCCTGTACCAGTGTTAAGTCTTCTGGCCCCAAGAAACTGAGTGGTTTGTCAAATTGCTGAAGAGAAGTTGAACTGCCTCCTGCCACACTGCCTTGTGGGAGGGAGCACATTGCCTACGCTGTTCAACCCCTCAGGTTTTTCCTGCTTTGGAAGAAAGCTTTTTTGTTCTGTGTTCTTATTCGCTGTTGTAGAAGAGCTCCTAGAACAACGGGAGTATTTGAATTGAAAGATTAACATTTATTTTAAAAAATAAAAAGAATCAAACAGCGAGTCCTTACCATGTAATTGGAAGGAATTGAAAGGGGCATAGAAAATGATGATTCTGACCTCTGCGCATTGCTTAGAAGAAAATATGAGGTCTGGTGTAACAACTGAAAAAAAATGGCTCTCAATGAGAGGAAAAGGAAGGCAAGCGTTATATTTTAAATAAGATATGAAGGCAAATTATTCTCATCGTCACATTCAATACTATATAAAGCATATTAGAAGGTTTTGCTCCTCTCTAGAATATAATCTGTTACCCATCAATACATCTTTCTCCTTATGTTCCTCAGCCTCTGGTAGCTACTGTTCTGTTTTTAAGATCGGCAAACTTGGGGGTTGGGATTTAGCTCATGAGTGAGCGCTTGCCTAGGAAGCGCCAAGGCCCTGGGTTCGGTCCCCAGCTCCGGAAAAAAAAAAAAAAAAAAAAAAAAAAAAAAAAAAGATCGGCAAACTTACACACAAAAGGTCAGATGATAGGTGTCTTTTGTGTCTGGCTTACTTCACTTAACCTGACAATCTCAAGCTTGACTCATACTCCAAACTCCCAATCTGTTTTTATGAGCAACCTACTTATACATAGAAGGTCATATGACAGGTATGTTTTTGTGTCTGGCTTATTTCACTTAACCTAATGATCTCAGGTTTGACTCATATTTCATTGGCTTTCCTGATGAGCAATATTCCATTGTGCTTGTCCCACACTGGTTTTGTCCATTCCTCACTTGATAGGCAGATTGGCTCCATTTCTTAGCTCCTGGCTCTCCTGCCTGGTACTGCTGCAATAGCAGAGACATACTGGTGACTCTTCAAACTACCAGTTGGTGGATCTCATGATAGTTTTAGTCCTATTTTGTCCTTTGAGGAAAATCTACAATACCTCCCATAATGGACATGCTAATTTCTATTCCCTCCAATGGGATAAAAATGAATGTTCTTTTCTCGCCAACATGAGAAGAGCTGTTCCTAATGGGCGAAAAGTGTATCTCACTGTGGTTTTCATCTGGCCTTTTCTTATTCTTTTTCTTTATACATCTGTTTGTCTTGTGTTGAAATTATTTAATTAGAATGCTTGCTCTTTTTAAACTTAGGCTGTTTGTCTTTCTGGTATTTAAGGGGTTCCATATATATTCTAGGTAATAACTCTCTTAGGTGCAGAGTTTGCAAATATATTTTGTGCTCAATGGGCTTTCTTTTCTTTCATGATTGGTTATTTTACTGTGTAGGAACTTTGGTTTTATGTACGCTCACTTCCCAAAATTTTGTTTGCTCTTGTTTTTGTCAGTTATGATTTTCAGAAGAATCCCCCTTACATTTTCTTCTAGTAGTTGCACCTTTTACATCAAATTGTTGGTTCCGTTCTAGTTGGGTTTTGAAAATGTCAGAGTCTAGATCCATTCTTCTACCCATGGATATCCAGTTTCCCCTTGGTAGTTCTCAATAAGGCTATCCTCTAAGCAATCGTTCTTTTAAAATGAAGTTAAAATCTCTTTGGGCTCCAGGTTCATGGATTTACTCAGACCATCTATGCACTTCTTGTTTGGTTAGGCTTGTGTTTATGCTAATTTCACGCTGTTTTGATTATTGTAGCCATCTAACACATTTTGAAAGCCGAATACAATGATATTTCTTGGCTCGCTTTTTAATCAAGAGTGCTTTGGTGTTTGTGGTTTTAGTGGTCCACTGAAATGTTAAAATTGCTTTTTCTAGTTCTGTGAAAGCTGGCATTGATATTTCTCTGTGTTTCAGTTGCCTGTTGTAAAAAAAAAAAAAGAAAAAGAAAAGAAAAAATAAAAGCCTGACAAAGGAAACTTTATAAAGGAGGAATGTATTTTGCCTTGAAGTTCACAAGCACAGTAGTTTATCATGATGGGGAAATTCTTAGTTTCCCCAGAAGCTAGAGGCAGCCATGTTACATCCACAGTCAGGAAACAGGACAAGTAATGCTATTGCTCAGCTTGCCTTTGTCTTTCTTTTCAGACTAGGACCTAGCCTCATGGTTTTAAATTTAATGTGAGTCTGCTTACCTAGCATAAGCTGATCCAGATAATCTTTCACCAGCATGCCAAGAGATTGCCCCTCCCACCCCACCCTCCATGATTTTAAATCCTACCAACCTGACAACCAAGATTCAGCATCATAGCTCCACCACTTAATTGATTTTATCATACCATAGATCATATTATGTCAAGCTAGTCTCCCACTCCTTGTGCCCATGCGGATACCTCAAAATGCAAAATACATACTCAGTTCAATCTTAAAGGTCTCCTTGTCTTTAAATTTTTAACACTGTTTGCATGTGCAAAGTCCAACTTTCATTTAAGCCTTAAAATAATCTCTTAATATACACTCCAATAAAATAAGACATGGGGACCAGCAAGATGGTTCAGAAGATAAAGGTGCATACTACCAAGCCCAGTGACCTCAGTGGTATCCCTAGAACCTATATAATGGAAGGCGAGAACTACCTCGTCTAGTGGTCTTATCTCCACACGCTCATACATATGTGGCATATGCATGCCATAACAACCAGTAAATAAATGTTTAAATTGTAAAATACAAACAGCCTTAATATTTCTGATATCCAAGACAAAAATAAACATTCCATTTCTAAAACAAAAAGAATTGGGCATAGGGAAGAGTTATTCGACTCTTTGGTTTGCCCCATCAAGGCAAACAGAATTCCTGCAGCTCCCATGCGTGTCATCTCAAGCTTGTGACAGAATCATGTGGCCTCCTCCAAACATCTTATGTAGCACCAGTCTTCCATCTCTGCTGACTTAAACACATATCACCTACCTCTTGCGCCAAATACTTCCTCATGTCTACAGCCTTCATTGGCAGACATTTCATTGTCCTGGTATCTGTGATATCTGAGATTCAGTATTGCATCGTGGACTCCATTTTCACAGTTTCATAAAGTGGCCTTTTGGGGCACCCTTAAGGGACTCAATTCTGGAAAAATGTTTGTCCTCTGCATCTCCCTAGATATGTGTACAAGTTTTGTGATTCCTTCTGTTTCCCATCTGTCATGCCCTCAAGACTAGCATCATGCGGACAATGTACCAAAACATCCATCGGCCCAGGGTAGGGCATCTCCCTCTTAGATCACAGCTTCACTGGCCTCTCTGTGCTCATCTTGTGTACTTTCCAGTGTGACTGTTTCTTATGGAGAGAAACCCTTCAGCTGCAGTCTCCGTTCAAGTGATCAAGCATCCTCATTAGATGAGGCTTCTGTGGGCGGGATCGAGTCCTCCAGATACCATTCTCTCATCCCAGTGCCCAACACTGTTTCTCTTTCATAACACTAATCTGTTTGACATGTACACATGTTTAGTTCTCTGCACCCCTCTTGTTCAAATTTCCAAATGTTTTCTTAACACCTATCCTTTCATACTTCATAAATTTCTCATCTTTTCTTCTCCCTCCTCCCCTCTCTCACTATATGATGGGATTGGAGCAGTGAGCATTAATCATAACACTGCCCAAGAACTAACATTTCTTGAAATTCTCTCACCCAAATAATTAAGTCCATCGCCTCTAAATTTAGTCTCTCTAAAGTCCTCTGTGGCCATGGATTAAATACAGCCAGATTCTTTACTCAAATACTCATTCATAGCACCTAAGCCAGGTCCTGGTATACCCTGTGCTCCTCTCTTAAACCACATGAGAGGCCTCCGCTGTCCACATTTAGCTTCTCGTTCCAACCTCACACCTGAATAACCCATTGATTCTCTGCTTACTACATTCAAGAACTTGTCTACGCCAAGTTCACTGTGGCTGGGAAATAGTTGATGCCAGGAGCCTAACACCTCTGGTCCTATTGTATCTACAGTCGGAAAGCAGGGAACGACAGTACTAATGCTCAATGCACCCTTTCCCTTTCTTTCAGTCCAGGAATTCTGTCTGTGGAATGGTACTGCCCATATTTAGGTCTTCCCATTGACAATAGCGTAATCTAGATAGTCTATCACAGACATGCCTGGTTTCCATTGTTGTGTCAAATCCCATCAAGTAGACCCTCTCAGGATTAATCATCACAGTAAGGTTTGTGTTGAAACTGTAAATCATTTTGAATGCTGTGAACATTTTGGCAATATTCATCATCCCAATCCACAAACTCAGGATGGCTTTTTTTCCTATATGTACTCTTCAATTTCCTTTAGGAGTATTCTAAAATTTTCATTGCAGAGAACTTTCACCTCTTCCATTCAATTTGTTCCTGGATATTGCCTTGTGGTTTCTATAAATGGCAATGGCTCGTTCAATCTTTTTCAAATATTTTGCTATTGATGTTTAACATCACTGCTGATTTTTCTATGTTGCTTTTGTAAGAAGCATCAATGTTGCAAAGGCCTTTTATTAGGTCTAATTCTTTTTCTGAGAGAATCTTTGGTTTTTATCTTTAGAAGACCTTCCATGAACACTAAGAATTTGACTTATTTGTTCTGAGTATGTGTGTTCTTTCTTTCTTGTCTGGACTTCCAACTCTATGGTAAAAACATGTAGAGAAGGCTAGTTCCCTTGTCTTCTTAAACATCCAAGAGACAACGTTTTAAGTTTCCCCCTATCCATTTAGTTCCATTTTAGCTGTTTGCTTATATTGTGTGGCTTTTATTATATTGAGGTACCCTCATTCTATAATGTTGAGTACCCTCTTTATATTAAGTTGTGACATCATCCTACAGTTTAACATACCCTCTATCTATTATGTTGAAATACCTTCCTCCTATGCTTGATACATTAAGTGCTTCTATCTGACAGGGATGTTGGATTTTGCCAAATGCCTTCTGCTACTCTTGAGATAGTAGTATAGTTTCTGTCCTTCATTCATTCTCCTGATGTGGGATGCCATGTTTACAGACTCGATTATGCTGATCTACACTCCACCACAGGAATAGATCCAATTAGAGCATGCTAATTAATTTCAATGTGCTATTATAATTGATTTTCTATATTCTCAAACTATTTTTTCTGAATAATTTTTATCTACATTTGAAAAGGAAAATTAGCCCAATAGCCTCCTTTGGTGGTGGTGGTGGTGGTGTGTGTGTGTGTGTGTGTGTGTGTGTGTGTGTGTGTGTTTTCTTGCTTTAATAGGGGAGTGATGGCAGATTTGTAGAGTGTTTTTGTCTTTATCACTGCTCCATTTTTCTGTAGATACACCAAAACCAAGGCGACTCTTATAAAGGAAAGCATTTAAAGGAGGGCTCATTTACAGTTTCAGAGGTTTAGTCCATTATTATTGTGGTAGGGAACATGGCTGAAAACATGGCACTGGTGGAATAGCTTAGAACTGCATATCCTGAGCTGTAGACAGACAGAGAAAGTCTGGGCCTGACATAGGCCCACTGTCGGTGACACACTTCCCCCCAACAAGGCCAGAAGAACTCCAGTAAGACCACACTTATTCCAACAAGGCACATCTCTCAATCCTTCTAATCCTTTCAAAGAGTTCTACTCCTTGGCGACTAAGCATTCAAATATATAAGTAAGCTTATTGGTGTGTGCAGGGTGGGGTGCATTTTTATCAAAATTACCACCGTTTTTAGGAATTCTTTCTTCCGTAATTCCACATAATAATTTGAAAACATTTAGTAATTCTTCAACTGTTTGCTAGAGCTCAGCAGTGACATTTAATTTGGTTTGGCTTGTTTGTTTTCACTGTTTTTTTATTCAGAAAGATTTATCATTTATTCATTGTCTTTAGTTTTGATTGCGTTTAGCTTTTCTGTTTCTTCTTACTCATTCTTGATAAGATGTATGTCATATGTTTGTCCACCTCTCTGGGTCAGGCTATGTTGTTGCCATTTATGGTTGTTTACAATATTCTCTAATTTTCCCTTTAATTTCTGAGGTATCTTTTGTAATGTCTCCCATTGCATCCCATGTTTTATATATTTGGGCCTTGTTTCTACTTAGTGTGGCTTATGGTTAATCTACTTTGTTTCCTTTGCAAATAGCCATTCCTTTGTCTTACTAATCTTCGGTGTTGTTTTCTTCCCTTGCTTGTTTCAGTTCTTTCTGCCAACATATCTCTTATTTCCTTCCTTCTAATAAATCTGGGATTAGTTGGTTCTCCTTTGTTTGCAATGCTAAGCTATTTACCTCAGGAATCCATGCTTTATTTGGTATAGAAGTTATGAGCTTCCTCTTCTTCATCCCTAAGGTGTGTTAGGCATTGCTACACTGTATCTCTATCTTCAGTGGTTTGAGGAATTCTTTTAATTTACTATTGATGTAATCCTTGACCTCCTGTTGCCTTTTCTTTCTGATTGTGATTTCAATCTATTTCAATCTATTGGTGGAGGTATGGCTACTCCTGCTACTCAGTAACCCAGTGTACTGAGTATGTTATTGTGTCTTTCACTTTTAGCCTCTGGAAACCTTTAGCATTAAAATGAGCTAATTGTAAACAACATGGTATTTAAAAAACTATTTTTAAACTGTAGAGATACCATTTCATAAATTTAATTTTAAAATTATTTTAGCTGGTGTGTGTGTGTGTCAGTGTGTGTCTGTCCCTATGTGTATGTGTGTGTGTGTGTGTGTGTGTGTGTGTGTGTGTGTGTGTGTGTGTGTGTGTGTGTGTGTGTGTACAGCTGTTCTGGAGGCCAGAGCTGTTGAATCCTTCTAGGTCTGGAATGTCAGGTGGTGGTAAGCTGCCTGACATAGATCCTGTGAAGCAAAATAGGGCTCTCTCTGTCATTCTGAACTATACACTCATTTCTTCACCTGAGGCATAGTTTGAATCAAAGTTCGTTTAATGCAATAACATCTGTATACTCATCTAAATTCAATATCATAAACACAAAAAGTTCTTTTGCATGCTGTGTATTTCTCATTTGTTTGATAACTGGTCAAAGAGACCAATAAAATAATCTTCTTTGTATCTATATGATTTAGTGAAGCATTAGACTGGTTCTTTATTATTGTTTCTGTTATTTCATCTTCCAGAGAATCTCATCTACTGTTTGCCTTGCCTAGACCATAGTAGAGAGCCCTCCTCTTACTCCTAACCCTAATTCCTCGTATTGCCATTGTTCCTGCCTGGGTAAAATTTGACTATCACAAAACAACACAATTACTTAAATTTTAAATAAAGACACATTATTCCATGTGTCTTCTTACCAGTTTACTCATAGCTTCATATCTTCCTTGCTCATATGGCCTTTGGTTTCTTATGATTTCCCACTCCCATACCTCAGCTGAGTCTGTCTTCTATACTTTTTGGTTTTGTGATTCATCCATAACTTTCTCTCTTTTCCAAGACACACATTTTCCTGGCCTTAAGAGTTTGCAAGTGTACAGAGTTACAATAACTCTTGCATTGATTTCACATTTTAGTAATTGGGAATCTTCCATTCTTATTTCCCAAAAGACCAGATAGGGAATCTCGATGGTTTTGTTCTACTTATCACAATGTTTTCACAATTTCAAGGTGAAACTCCTCCTCTTTTCATAGTCAGCTAGATAAGATAATATCATGAGAGCAAAGCTTGGTCAATCATATTCAACCACAGTTGTCCCATAATCTAGTAGCACAATACCAGCTACACCATAACTTCTCTGGTACCCTTTAGTTAATAGTGCTCTATTAGCCTTCACTAAGGTTTTAGAGTTTTCTGTTTTACTAAGTTACTTACCAGGGAACAATTTTCATCTCAGAATACCAAGATATGAAACAGAGTTTCGCAGAAATAGTTTTATAATAGAACAAAATCATTGATATCTACTGAGATTTCTTGGGTCACAATGACTCTGTCAGATTCATCTTATCTGTCTAAGAAACTCATAGATTTATTGAACTGATTCTAGGGAAGGAGAGACATTGGTCTGCTGCCTTCTATTAGAGCAGGTCAAGTGCTGCTTGTGGGTATTGAAAGAGAATCAATTTCTTTACCACTTGTCTCCCCAGTTAAACTTCAGATAACAGAGTTATCCACTTACTTTCTCTAGTACCAAATAAGAATGTAATTTTTAAATTAATAGTAGCCCATATATTAATCCATGTCTTTTAGCTTTAAATATCCCAGCATTTACCCATGAAAGATAATGTACTCTCTCTATTTGAGATACTTAAAAGTATAAAAGAGAATTTAATTTCTACTTCCCAGAAACTTGTGACCCATTGTTTCCCATTGAGCCCAATAAGATGACCAGCTCCTGGATTAACAAGGAGCAAAGGTTATTAGAAGAGCATAGTAATTAATATTTTTAGGTGTGAGAACATGATGTGAAACTCAAAACAAATAATAGAAAATCTAATAGTGTGGTGGTGCCACACTCGGGCACTAAAGAAATCCATGTGTATCTGTGATCTATGCCAGAGTTTCCTCATTCCTTACCTTTCTGCTTCTCTATCAATGTAACCAACACACGGAAAGAACACACAACAGAATGTTGTACCAGATCTTGTATCGTTTCTTCTTCTTTTTATATGCCATGAGTTACTTTATCAAGTCAATTATTTCACAGGAGCTCAGCTAATATTCAATAAAATGAACTTCCAGTTCATGATGTAAAGCAGAAGTAAAGGTCCAAGTTAAAGTGATTTATATATCTTCAATTTGAATTAGGTATTGTGTAACTGAATTTGTAAACAAACCCAGTTGCATCTCAAATATGTGATCAATGGGTGTTTTGACAAAGTTTAACCTCAAAATGTCTCCCAAGTTCCTAATATTATCTCCTCCATTATGTAAACCAAATTTTGTAACATTATGTAAAACCAAAACTATGTACACTATTAGCAAGCATTGAACAACTTGCATTATGAAGGGATGATATTGATAGGTTTAATTTTTAACTGATTGCAAGACAGCATCTTCTTTGAAGTAAAACATAAGTCAAACTTTCCACAGGCAGATTCTCTCATTTTCCTGATCTGTTTCCAGAAAGATCTTTTTATGCTTCTTTTTGTTTCTTTTTCTTTATTTCTTTCATTGCATATTTTATTTACATTTTAAATGTTAACCCATGTCCTGGTTTTCCCTCCAGAAACCCTCTATCGCAACCCCCCTACTTCTATGAGGATGCTCCCTCACCCACCCACTCACTCACTCCCACCTCCCTGCCCTGACATTCCCCTACATGGGGTATCGAGCCTTCACAGGATCAAGGGCTTATCCTCCCGTTGATGCCTGACAAAGCCATCCTCTGCTACATATGCAGATGGGGCCATAGGTCCATTCCTGTGTTCTCTTGGGATGGTAGTTTAGTCTCTGGGAGCTCTGGGGAGTCTGGTTGGTTGATATTGTGTTCTTATGAGGTTGCAAACCCTGTCAGCTATTTTAGTCCTTTCTCCAACTCCTTCATTGGGGACCCTGTTCTCAGTTCAATGGTTGGCTGTGAGCGTCTGCCTCTGTATTTGTAAGGCTCTGGCAGAGCCTCTCAGCAGACAACTATACCAGACTCCTGTCAGAGTGCACTTCTTGGCATCTGCAATAGTGTCTGGGTTTGGTGGCTGTATGGGATGCATCCCCAGGTGGGGCAGTCCCTGGATGGCCTTTCCTTCAGTCTCTGCTCCACACTTTGTCTCCATATTTCCTCCTGTGAGTATTTTTCTTCCCCCTTCTAAAAAAAGGTCTGAAGCATCCACACTTTGGTCTTCCTTCTTCTTGAGCTTCATGTAGTTTGTGAATTGTACCTTGGGTATTCTGAGACTTTGAGCTAATATCCGCTTATCAGTGAGTACATACCATGTGTGTTCTTTTGTGATTGGGTTACCTCACTCAGGATATTTTTCTAGTTCCATCCATTTGATTATGAATTTCATGCAGTCATTGTTTTTAATAGCTGAGTAGTACTCCATTGTGTAGATGTAGCACATTTTCTGTGTCCATTCTTCTGTTGAGGGACATCTGGATTATTTCCAACTTCTGACTATAATAAATAAGGCTGCCATGAACATGTTATGGTTCTTATAGAAACAAAATAATAGTCAGACTAGCTTCTTTTTCATGTCCATTTTAACATGTTCATTCTTTTTTTTAAAATCTCTTTGTAGCTGAGTATAATGGTATGTATCTGTGTGTGTGTGTGTGTGTGTGTGTGTGTGTGTGTGTGTGTGTGTGTTGTGTGTGCGTGTGTGCCTAAATGTATATAAGTTTCATTGTGCTGGGTTTTGATGTTTTATTGTTATCTTTTGTTTCGGTCAAGAATATATAACTGTAACAGAAATGATGAAACATGCTTAAAAATTACCTCAAATCTGAATCTATAAGGATGCCACACACTGCAGTTCTCTCTTGGCTTAATTAAATTAAATTCAATTGGCTTAATTAAATTAATTTATCTACACTAGCTTTGTTTTCCAGGTATCGAGTGTTAGGTGTCAACCTATATTGTGCTTTGTCAAATACAATATAAATTACAAGTTATGAATCTAAATGTTTGCGGTCATTCTCGAATTGCTTGGAACAGTAAAGGTTCATAATGGAAAAATTGAGTATTTTTTTTCTTTCAAAAGCAAAAATCTACATTCTGCTTTAAAGCCCAAAACAGAAGCTACATTGATTTATAATGTAATGTAATGTAATTTATAATGTTCACTCACTAGAATGTTTTGTCTAGTGAGCATACTACATGAGCAGATAAGATTGTATCAGGTACTTTTAACAAAATGAGATGCTAAAATTACATCAACAGGGTGATTAAATTGGCACTTTGTGTGTGTTAAATCTCACCTAGGGTTTATTGAGTACAGCTAGATATCTATTAAAGAACCCTATATAGTACCTACATGTGAGACTTGAAATTAGGTTGGAATTACCTACTCGTTCTGTCAGTCTTTGGTTTGCTTGGAAGGATGTTCAGCAATATTAGCTTCTGATAGAACATATGGTTGATGCTAACTTCCCTTTTAGGTATAATCGAACTCACTAAGGAACATGGTGTAGTTCTGGACCAAATCGACCTCCATCTATGAACACATTTATATACAAATTTTCATTTTAATAAGGTGCTTCTAGTTAAACCCTGTGCTTTGTTTTGTAGCACCCATCAGTCTGTCCCCTTTGTGTAAATTCCTCAAGTCCTACCATTCTATCAATTCCCTCATACAGATAAGATCCTGTGAAACCCCGCAAACCTCATGTACCCTGTGAAGAACATTTTGGCCTTTGACCTTTGGTTTGTTACATGTGTAGTGCAGTATATTTAAGACAGCTGTGGCTGGACCTAAGATGTCTCTTTCATCAGCACCAGTCACAGACTGGATAACTTATTCTCAAAATCATTTGAGTGGATGAGCAGGTGACCAAACTCTAAGGATGAGTCAAGTGTAGCCATCAGACAAAGATAGCGGGAAGTCATCATATGTTTTCTATGCTTTGATTCCAGAGACTTCCTTTAATTGCTCTGAATACCCCCTCTTGGTAGCTTTCTGTTCTTCCCAACTCTCTGCTATCCCAGCTCAGAGTCTCACCATTGCTTTCCTAATTTGCTTTCCCCAAACTATACCAGCTCTGACCAGAACCTCTTCCCCAAATCTTAGCCCAGTTGTGAAACTGAGTTGCTGTCTTGGACCATCCTCCTCTGCTTCCTGTCTTCCCTGGCATCTCTGAATTCCCCATACAGCAGCCTGCATCCTGTTCTTGGAATGCCCACCTTTCTTCTGTTGAGGACCTCTGCATGTCCTTTTGCAGACAACTCTTACCCTGTTTATTTCCTCATTATTCTCAGTGATTACTTTGAGCATCAGTTTGCAGAGGAAGATATCCTAGTTCTCTGGGATCTGTATTTTACAGGATTCTGAAATTACCCTGTGCATTACACATTACATTATATATGTTTTATTTATTGTGCACGTCACTCACTAGTTGATGCTCTGTGTTTGTTTCTCTGACTTGAGATAGGCAGCCCTAGGTATAATGTACTGGGTTGTAAGTTAGACAGACTTAGCCGGGGAGAGGGGTGAGTGGGTGGGTGCAACCCAGGAACAGTTTTGGAAAACTGGTTCAGTTTATTGGGCAGTATGTCCCTGGGGAGTTGAGCAGGGTCTCTGGGGCAAGCTTTGTTTAGCCATGTACAATTGACCAGGAGAGGTGCATAGAAGATAATTCATCCACATACTCAGGGGTAAGGAGGTATTAGTGGGGAAAACATTATAAGCTCAAAGAATGAGGCCTGAAAACTGTCATGATAGTAAAATCTTACTATGGTTATAGTGGGGCAGCCAACTTTCTGGTGCCAGGTTGGGAGAGGAGAGAGAGCCAAAGCCTACCGTCCTCATCTGAGGTATCTGGGGTTGAAGCTTCCCGCAACCCTGCCTCCATTACAGTCCCACAATTGTTCAGTCTTGGAGCAGCTCTTCTAAAACATGAGTGGTGCGATGTGTGGCTAGTGTTTCCTTTTGAGCACATTATCCTGGTTCTTCTATATTCTAAAACCTCGCTCAAGGTCTTATATGTTCACTGTGTAAACATGATAGGATGGAGATATCAGTTACTGGTCCTGTTGCTATGTATGGTACAAAACAAGTCAAGGAGAACAGGATTTACCTTCCCAAGAGATCTAACCAGCACGCCAAGAAATTAGTGTGGCCAGGAACAGGAATCACCTCCTTTCATTGTATCCAGTCGGAAAACAAAGGAAGGAGCATACTGCTCAGCTTCCTTCTTGTTTTTCACTTAGTCCAGCACCCCAGTCAGTAGAACGGTGTTAGTCACATGAACCGTGGGTCTTCTCAGTTTAATCCAGACAATCCCTCACAGACATGTTCAGACACTTATTACCATGGTGATTCTAAATCACATCAAGTTGATAATCGAGATTAACCATCATAAAGGAACGTACATAAAGTGAAATAGAAACAAAAGTAAAAGAGTAATAATGTCTTCTGGAGTTGTAATGGAGTCCCATGCAGAGCGATCTACATTGCAAACAGGCAGAAGCCTTAATTAGCCTTCGTCTTTCGGGTTAGCGGTATCTTGTGCTCCCTGCATAGCCTTCCCCACTGGGACATCTCATGCCGTCTTCTCTCTCTGCTTTGGTAGTTGACGGACAGTGGCAGGAATGGAGTTCATGGAGCCACTGCTCAGTGACCTGTTCTAATGGGACACAGCAGAGAAGCCGCCAGTGCACAGCCGCTGCTCACGGAGGCTCTGAGTGCAGAGGACCCTGGGCAGAGAGCAGGGAGTGCTACAACCCTGAGTGCACAGGTAAGCCCAGTTCCTGTGTACAGATGACACCTACCGTTCGTAAAACCTCGAAGAGCTACACCAGACAGTCATAAAGTGAAAGCTATTTGTACAGCCTTATGGGTAAAACCAATTAGTGTACTTTACACTGCAAAAGTCAAGTCTGAAGAATCATGAGATGCTGAGGTCCGACGACGACTAAGTTTATAAAAGTTAGCACTCGGCTGACAGATTTTAAAAGTAAGTTCCCTGGGAATCTGAATAGTCAGACACCCTTATATAATTCTTCTAGTCACAAAATGCACAGGATTTGACCAGTAAGTCGAATACTTGGACAAAGTTTATTCCTGACAGTAAACTAATAACAGCTGAAGGTCTGTTAATATCCTCAAACTCACAGGCTACTAAAGCAGTGCGTGGCTGCTATCTACCGCTGTTAAGCAAGGTCCCTTTCTTTCAGCCAACGGTCAGTGGAATCAATGGGGTCACTGGAGTGGATGTTCCAAGTCCTGTGATGGCGGCTGGGAGAGGAGAGTGAGGACTTGTCAGGGCGTGACTGTAACGGGTCAGCAGTGTGAAGGGACCGGTGAAGAGATCCGAAGATGCAGTGAGCAGCGGTGCCCAGGTAAGAAGAACCTGCTGTGTATGTGTGTGTGTGTGTGTGTATGTGTGTGTGTGTGTGTGTGTGTGTGTGTGTCCACACGAGTGCACATGCAACTGTGCATAGCACCTCCTGAATTAAAAGATTGATACTAATAAATGTCAATACACTGGTTATTAAAAGAATATATGACAGATTCTCTTGATATGTCAGAACAGTTCTATATGTTTTAATATATCTGTTTGTAAAGCGACATTGAAATACATGCTAGCCCAAATGCAGCCACAAAAGAGAACAACTAGATTGTATATGATTTATATCATTATGGTATATTTTGTACTATTTTTAGGAAATTTGCTTATTGGGGAATACAAACACATTCTTAAATCATAATACTTTGCAGTGCTAAAAGCAAATGAAAAGGTACTAGTGAAACTCATATAGTTTCTGTTTTTATAACAGACTAATAACTCATTGGTGGATAGCCTTAGACATCTCATTTACCTACTTTTTCCCAATTTTCAATCATAAAATATTTTATCATGAGTGAAATATCAGATGCAGTGGCTAATGAATACACCATGCCTGTAAGCACAGATGCTAACATGGTCAGACGCTGCCCAGACCTCACTCATTTCTAGCAGAGACTTCTTTTAGAATACTGATTCTTTCCTTAAAATAATTGTAACACACTGATAACTTGGGAAACAAGTGAAAACCCATGATTTTAGGATGATGCCAGAGCTGAAACTGAGACAAACATAAACAGGTGAGCACTTGGTCTTCTACTTGCCCAGGACATGAACTCAGAGGATATAAGGGCCCTGTTGTGTTGATTTTATGGGTGTGCTGCTTGGGACTGATTGTAAGTTGAAGAGATGTAGGGTCACATTGGAGACAAACCTCTAGGCTGGGCATGTCTGTGAGAAACCATCCATACTAGGTTAACTGAGGAGGGAAGCCCCATCCTGACTGAATACAAAGGAGACAGCAAGGGAGTTCCAGCATTCATCTCCCTCTGCTTCCTGATTGTGGATACAAGGTAAGCAGTTGCCTCAAACTGTAGCCAACAGGTGAGCCTAAAGGAACTCTTTCTCAAATTGCTCTTGTCAGAGGATGTGGTCCCAACAATGTGACTATCAACCAACACAGAACCTTAGTTTTTAGAAGTAGTCATTGTGATAAATTTGACCTTGGGGTTCTTAGGGCGTTGGAACTGGGTAGTGGGAGCGATGTGGAATAGTTTCTGAAATTTTACCTAGAGGAACCATCAAAGTATAAACATAGCACAAGGCATACGGGTGGGAATTTAGAAAAGTCCACAATGGAAAAGAATGTGGCCGGTAGAAGCCTGATCAGGTTTCAGAGGTGAAAATGAGCACCGTCAGAAATTGGATTAGAGGCCATTCACGCAACATTCTGTATGAACATCTGGCGAATGATGTGACTTATTATGTCCATATTCCTGAGGGATTGAGTGAGGCTGAAGGTAACATATTTGGTGGAAGGAAATTCAGACAGGATAGCTTTCAAGTCCGGGCCACAGCTCCTGCCTACTGCCCTCATTCAAGTCCACACAGAGAAAGCAAGGGAAAAAGGAGAGTCAATGTGTATAAAAGTGCTCTCCACGCAAGCCTGCCCACCTGGACTCTATCCATGAGGCCCGCAGTGGAAGCAGAGAACCTGCTCCTCAACCTCTGCTCTCTGCTCTCCGTCCGTACACCATGGCGTGCATGCTACTGCATTGACACATCACAGAAACACATGCATCATGTGCACCTATACATAGTCACACAGAGGCAAACACAGATATACACTCACACTAGTAACAATGGTGATGATGACGATGATGACGATGACGAAGATTATGTTGATCATGATGATGACAATGATGATGATGTTGATGATGATGATGATGATGATGATGATGATAATGATGATGGGATTGGTGTTGGTGGTGTTGGTAATGTTGAGATACTTTAAGTGAAGCAGAGTGATATTCAAAACAGTATACTTTGCTGATGCAAAGTGTGTGGACACTGAAGAATAATTTGTCACTCTGCACTGGGACAACCTCATGGATGTCCTAAGTATAAGACCTTACCCATCAAAGGCTCCTTCCAGTGAACATGTTCATTTGAGTCTCGGAGCCTAAACTGAAAATGTTGCTGAGAGGATCCTTGGAGAGCATCTGATGTGGGAAGTTTTGTGAGTCAGCTCACAAAAGCTGATGTGAGTGTGTACCAAGAGACTCCATCGCCATCCTGAGCAGGCAGCATCATCTTGGCAGTATCACTACCTTTGTACTGGTTGAGGGGATGTGAAAACCCAGGCAACACTGTCAACCCAGGTATCCGGTTGAGGGCAACAAGGTCCCCAGAAGCCACTTCATGATGCTGTGAAGATAAAGCCTACATTGTGATGGGATCTAATGATGGTCAGATGTCAGACCATGGAACATCCACCCATTAGGGCTGTAGATAGGAAGCAGGGATAGCCCAGGAGAGAAGGCTAGGTTTGTTATGAGCAGCAGGGCTGGGAAGTCTAGCCTTCTTAAGCCATTTGGAGCTCCCATGATTCTGTCTGAAGTCCCAGATGCTGAAATGAAGTTGCAGGATTTGTTATCTGTGCTTACAGGTTTCCATGTTGGTTTGCCCCATCATTTCTTACTATCTCTTCATTCTCTATCTTGTAATCCGAATACTTCTCTGTGCTAGTTTGGTTTTGAAAGTCTGAATTTCCTTATTTTGTAGGAGCTCACCCATCATGCCATCACCTTGAGTCTCCAGTAACACTTGGACTTTGTACTTTTGGACAGTATTAGGACTGTCCAAAACTATGGGAACTTTGAAGTTGGATTGAATGTATTGTGCATTATGAGATGGTCATTAGGCTATGGTGACAGGAGGTAAGGTTAGGAATTGAAAGTCGTATGTTTTGTGTTAAGGTGCCACATGGTAGATATGAAATGGATTTTATCTGTCAAGATGACAGCATGTAGAATCACTGTAGAGACAAATCTCTGAGTAAGTTATTTGAGGTGGGAAGATCCCCTCTCTCTGCCTGATTTAAAATAGTAAGAAAGGAAGCTGAGCACGTCCTGCTACCCCCGACCTCCCTACCATGATTCTGGACTGCAGATGTAATGTGTCAGCTACTTCAGGCGTCTGGTGCCCTGACTTCCCCTCCATGATGAACTGTATTAAACCGTGAGCTGAAAACCATCTATTCCCTAAGTTTTCTTCGCCAGCGTGTTTTGTGAGAACAAGACAAAAGCTTCCTATTCTCTTTGGCTACCTGGTTACAGACTTTGGGTGCAGTGTTGAAGTTATTGATTAACATCTAAAATGACAACCTCTGTTTAAAAATGCAAGAGGCCTAAGAGTTGCCCAGGACTCAAAACATGGCATTTCTCTATAATTAAAATGGCAAAAGAATTTTCGAAGTTTGATAGTAATAAACACATCAGAAATTAGAGTCTTAATTTTATATTTATTAAATTTGTTTATATTATTGGGGGAGGTGTTTAGGTCTGCCACAAGATATGTAGAGAGGTCAGAGGACAACCTGGGGGAGTCAGTTCTCTCTTTCCTACTTGTAGATCCTGAGAGGTCCTAGGCAAGGCAGCAAGCCCCTTTACCCAAGGGAACCATCTCTCTCTTCGGTCCAGAAACTTGAGTTTGAAGTGTTGCAATTTGTCAGTGGGTTTTCTGCCGGCATGAAATCTAAAATTAGTTTTGCTAATTCTCCAGGCCATGTGAATTCAGAACGATAAGAGACAAATGGCAGGCAGCACTCTGCCGAGAAGGACGCCTAGACAGATTAACAATGAAATCCCTGCCCTGCGTGAGAATAGACAAGCTTTAAACAAAAACATTTGTTTTGCCAGAGGAGCAATTTCATTAGCGCAGGAAAGCATTTTAAGCAAGACCCTCTTGATATGGGAAGTTATCTGAACCAGTCTTAGCAGAGGAAGCTGATTAACTGTCCACAACTGCAGCCTGTCAACTGTGCAACAAATGCATCTCATCTGCAAAGGCAAAACAGAACAGTTGCAGTCAGATTTACAAAGATTGCCACCTGCTGTTGGAAAAACATTTTACAGCTCCCTTTTAGAGAGAGATGGTGTCTTTTATTTGCTACGTTTAACTTGTTAGGTTCCACAATTGAAGGCAGAGCGATACATTATCAAATAACACTGAAAACACCTCTATAAGACACTATATTTTTGGGATTAGCATTTTTCTTTCTTTATTTTCAGGTAGGTGGTTGGAAAACAGTGGCAATTTATTTGCAAATCTCTCGTTCCCTGGTGAAACCTCCTTCTTGAGTCAGCTAAATACTTTTTATGATTAGGACATGTGCACTCACCAAAATGGTCTTATTTACACCGATAGCTGAATCAAGTTTCTCCTTTTTTTGCTATAACTTAATCTGACATTTTGCATAAATTGCATTATGCGTTAAAAGCTGTACTATTAATTTTAAAACGTTGTGCCTCTGTTGAGGATAGGCTGTTTTTATCCTAATAGGAGCTGTATCTATTCACTAATGCCTCGTATGTAGTCATTTTATCAATGGAAGCAGTATTTGTAGATAGTTATTTTACTTATATAACTAAGTTCTCAGCCTACATTCTAACTACGTTCTAACTACATTAACCCCGCGTGAGTCCCTAATCATGGCCACCACTGTTCCTGTTGTGAGTGACAGAATGATGACACGAATTCCAGCCAAGATATTGCTTTCCATAGACACACTGATGAACGTATCGGAAAACTGTTCACATCACCTTTAACCTTTATTGAGGCACTCTTCTTGTCAGTCACAAAGTTTCAAAAAGTGTTTTGTTTTGAAAAGAAAAATCAGTGTGTTTTCCTTCCCAGCATTATTTTTAATATTATTCATTCTTAATTGGGAGGGGCATCTGGGAACCACTAGCATTTATTTTTATGCTTCGCTTAATTTGAATTCAAAAAACAAATTAATCAACCTTGCCCAGAGACCATCTGTTGTCAGAAAGGAGAAATATATGTGCATCTTCTAGAAAACTAATGGAAATTAGTTTTCTAGATTTAATCAAACACTATTACATCATCTACAAAAGGGATAAAATATGCCCAGCAAGATTAAGATTTTTCCTTTATGGGTAAATGGACTAGGACAATATTAGGACAACGTCGTTGACCGCCCACCCCCAATAAGATATTTCATTTGCTTTCGTAAGAAAACAGAGCCATAGCGACCAAAACTTAAGAATACTACTGGTTGGGAAATAGAATCACTCCAGGGGAGATAATTAAGTGTCCCCATTTTTAAATTGGTCAAGCTCGCCAAATAATGATTTCATTTATCTCCGTCTCCTCTCACACCCTCAGGGGCTGATGGGTAAATGGTAGGATGGTAATGACTTCACTTCTTTTGTTTTCTATTACAAGGTGAAACATTCTTTCAAATTCATTTTTTCCTGGTAACTGTATTCAGAAATCAGAAATTACTAATGGACTGGCGAGATATAACCCTTTTGCTCCCTGTCGGACCGGGTTACTAATGTCCCTTATTTCAGAATCACTAATCGCTGAGCTGGAATCTATCACTTGCAGAGAGACATGGGTCTTAATCAACAAATAGTGTTTGCTTGTTGGGGTCACAATTGCTTTGTCTGTCATGCTGAGTGAAGTCTGCCGATTGACTGCTTCTGGAACACCTACATATAAATGGAGGCATGGCATTGAGAGCCAAGGAGCCAGGGAGGCCAGACATCTCCATGCCAAAGGAGATCAGCAGAAGCAGTAGTGATGCAAACGGAAGCAGTAGTGATGCAAATGGATTGTGTCTTCAACTTCCCAATGTCTCTAATTAGTCAACAACCCAAGGCCATATTGTAAATATAAGCACTGCTTCCCTACCTCAGTCCCACCCCATCCCTACTTAGGAGATGCCGTGTGGGCCCAGAGAGACCTCATTTTCCTTGTGTTCCTCAAGTTAGAGGAAAGAATTAAAGGAAAGGACTTTACTTAATTTGCACTTGGATCTTTGCAGGGGCCCACCCATCACCGTCTAATCCAATGCTTTTAAACCCTTAGTGGGCTTAAAATGCATGCCTGGATCTTGTTGAAGCATGAGGTTGTGCATGCTGACTCCTGACAGAGACACAGAGATGTGCTTAGGTAGAGCTTGTGCAGACTTGAGGGTTTACCTTTCTAATTGCTGCAAGGTGATGCTGATGATAATGGCCTCCAGGTCGTCTTTTAGACTGCAGTGACCTACTACAGTCAAATAATCCTAATAAAATCGTGATTGAAATTTAACAGAGAAATGAAATGAAGTCCTCAGCTTAAGCTCTGTTGGCAAAAGCAGACCTGACTGCCAGGACAGATTGCAGAGTTTAACTCACGCTTCTCCACAAATGATGAAGGATGCCGTCTGTAACACTCACAAGACAGTACAAATGGAGACAAATCCATTTCTAGCTTTTCTGATATCGAGTTTTAACAAAAAAAAAAAAAAAGAAGAAGAAGAAGAAGAAAAAAAAAAAAGGAAGGAAAAAAATACCTCTAGTGACAGTTGTCTAAAGGACAAACCTGGACCCCTAGAGCTACCAAAGTATGAGCCACCAACCAAAAAGCTGGAATGGGTCCCCTAGCACTTACATAGCAGCTCATCCTTCATGGCTTCCTTGCTGACCTCAGGGGGAGAGGATTGCCTAATCTGGTAGAGACAGTGTGCTAGGATGAGGGGATACATAGGAGAGGTACCATCATCTCAGAGGAGCAGGGGGCATGGTAGGGAGGGATTCTTCAAGGAAGGGTCCAACCTGGAGGGGGAGAAATGTTTGGGAAGTTAGTTAATTAAGTAATTAATTTTAGGATGCTAATTAATTAAAAAATAATAGGAAAATAGGACTTAATGAAAGAAAAATAGGACTATTGACATTTTAGAATGATCATTTATTGTTTAATTTTCAGCTCTCCAATTCTCATTTTCCCTGCTCCATAAAGAACAAGAGAAAATATCATGGGGCCAAGTTTGGGGTAGAAGGATACAGTGTTGGAAAGTGGCACTTCTTGATTCCTCCCACAGGCAGCCTGTGTCCTGGTCAGCTTTTTGTCAACTAAACAGTAGCTGGCATTATCCGGGAAGAACAGCCATTGGGAAAATGCCTTCATCTGGTTGCCTATAGGGATGTTATTATGGCATTTTCATGATTGATGGTTCATGATGGAAGGCCCAGCCTACTGTGGGCGGTGACAACCCATGGAAGGGGAATGGTCTTAGGATGCATAAGAAAGCAGGCTCAGCCAAGCCTTGGGGAATATGCTTGTACCTCAAACCCTTAGCTGTAGTTTCTGCCTCTGGGTTCCTGGCCTCAATTCCCTTCCTGATAGTTGCTACTTGGAAGTTTTAGTCAAATAAACCTTCCCTCTTTGAGGAGCTTTTAATCATACTATCTTTATCACAGTAGGGTGTCTTAGTTAGGGTTTTACTGCTGTGAACAGACACCATGACCAAGACAACTCTTATGAAGGTCAACATTTAATTGGGGCTGGCTTATAGGTTCAGAGGTTCAGTCCATGATTAACAAGGCAAGAGTATGGCAGCATACAGGCAGGCATTACTCAGGAGATGCTGAGAACTCTACATCTCATCTCAAAGGTAAACAGGAGAAGACTGACTTCAGGCAGCTAGGAGGAGTCTTAAGGCCCATGCCCACAGTGACACACTTCCTCCAACAAGGCCGCACCTACTCCAACAAGGCCACCTACTCCAACAAGGCCACACCTACTCAACAAGGCTGCACCTACTCCAACAAGGCCACACCCACTCCAACAAGGCCACGCCTAACAAGGCCACGCCTGCTCCAACAAGGCCACACCTCCAACTAATGCCATTCCCAGGTCAAGCATATTCAAAGAGTAGAAATCAAAAACATTCCCATGCCTCTCTTCCTAGACATGGGCATGTCTTCAGTGTTTCTCATCTTCCAGAGTGAAAAGATATAACATACATATGCAGAGTTTCAGTCCAAGGTATAAGAGGCTAAGAGCAGGGCAGTGTGTGTCTGGTGATAGTCACTTGTCCTCTCCACGGGTGCCAGTGAGTAGACTGGTAGGTTGATAATCAAATCCACTGAAATTATTACTTTTTTAGAGGCAAATGTAGGACACGTAACCAATCAAATGGTAGGTACCAGTCCATTTTGACGTTAGATAGAATCATTTTCATGAGGCTGAAGATGTCAGTTTAAAATGCTCATTTCCTTATGCAAAGAGCAAACTCATAGAACCATTTACAAACTGCCACGAGTTGTGTCCCTTTCACTTCAAGCTGCTGTGAGTGCCTCTCCAATCCCCCAGATTTCTATTCTTTTCTGCTGACGCATGTTATCTTCATAACTCATAAGGAATCATGCTGTTGTCTGGTGAGCTATTCAGCAGGTTAAGGCCATTGTTTTCACTGAACACTTTTGGCTGTAGTAAATAACACCAGTAACCAAGTGTTCACACCAGTTATTCGGCTAAAATCAAACAGGGTTTAGTGTTGACAGTAGATGGCACTAGGCATTGACTTCCATTTCTTCTTATCAAGTACCTCAAGTTGTTTCTGAAGAGCAGAGAAGATAATTAGACGGGAACAGTGCTTGGAATGACAGAGATATTGCTTAATAAATACATAAAAAGGTGTTTGATCCTCTCCAAAGCAGAAGTGTTTGATTGTTTTTACATAATCTATTCTACAGTTCTGGGACAAAACAGCTGATTTTATGGACAGAATTAAGGAAGAAGCATTGAGGGCCAAAGGTCAGGGCTTGAATTAGATAACACTACTAGATGTCCTTTACTCCAGCCTGTTGCTATGGAGATAACTACTGCAATAATTCATCTTAGAAGATAGCTCATCTGAGAAGACTTTGGGAAAGCTCTCAGAGGCTCTTCCAGGGTAGAAACTTCAAAATCAATTTGTTTTAATCTTCCATTAGCCTCGCTTGTCTGATTTAGCAATATTTAGGCAACACCCTCAGGATGAGAAGAAAAGTAAAGAGCACACTCCCAGTTTTCAGTTCTTTACATCTCGAGTATTATTATGTTAAAAGAAGTTTTAGAATATATCCTAACAATTATCTTCAATACATATATCAAAGTTCATTGAAAAGTTTTATTTAGTGTAACTCTTTTGTTTCCATGCACCAAGAGCCACTAACCCGAAATATTAAACTTGACGTTTCTCTTCCTCATGGCTTCCCTGCATATCCTGACATGATTGGTCCTCAGATTCAGCACCCACTCTGTTCTTCCCTTCTTCTCGCAGAGAGTCAACCCTCTCAGATTTACCCCTTTGTCTGGCCTCTCTTACAGATTCCCAGGGTACTTTGCCAGCAAAAATCTACCAGGCTCTACCAGAGGAGAGGAGTTTTTCTGTTTTAGAATGAAATCATCTCTGTCATTCAGACAGATTATTGGTCTGGGCAGTCAGTTTCCTAACAACAGATCCTCAGTCATCTCTTCCCTTCTTAGGTGGCCCTCTGTGTTTGCCTTACCAGCACCTGCTAGTAGAGGAGCATAGGACATACAGGAGAATATGGAGCCCATGGTAGATTGGATTTTTTTTTTCTTAGTGTCTTCACACCAAAAGTGGAAGCAACTTAGTACAGGGAATTGCTTCAATGTGATGAAACATAACTAATATGACTGTAATGGTAGTTGATGAAGATTTTTTTATTCATACCATTACAAGGACGTCTTTTCTGAACATGTTCGTCTAATTATTGTGGCCTGCTTCTTATCTTAGTCATATGACTCATTCAGTTTAAAAACCTTCAGGAACCCAGTTAGAAACTCGCTGTTCTTAAAATCATGTAATAGGACAAACAAATCCACCATTCTTGGAAAGTCTGTATGTGTTCTCCGGAATCTTCAATATGAAACTTAACTTCTCCAATTAAATTTGCTAAGAAATTAAAACTAAAGAAATTTTACCTGCTAGACTGAAATGGGACTAAACAACACAAAATACAGAATTTGCTTTGCAACATGTATTAGAATACTGCCTGGACACTATCCCACACTGGTAAGATACTGTCCAGCGTCCAGAAAGGCAATCTGTAATCACAAGAAAACAAAAGGCTATAGTAGTTTTTTACTTCCATTCCCAAGGGTAACTTTTCAGATGAACAACGAATTCATCACCAGATCAATAAATTACGTCTAAACTTGAAGACCAAGTAAACATCTTTACTGAGCCTGGCTCAGTAAAGCTTACTTGACTGAGCACGCATCCCTATGTCCATTCTGAGTAGCTTCAGGTTAAGGACTATTTTTCTACTTTGATTTTCTGTTTCATACAAAGACAATAACTCAGTTCTCTTCAACATTTTTAAGACATTTGATTCATGTAAATGCTGTCTAATTTTACGAGTTGTTCATGGTGGTAATACAGGCATACAACTTGAAAGAGGTGAAGCTGGTTTTCTACAAGAAGACTGTAAATGCAATGGGGGTAGTAGTATGTGCCTCTAATCGCACCATTTGTGAGGTGGACCAGAAGGACTGTACATGCCAAGTCCAACTGGGTTATACGTTATAACTCTATTTCAAAGAAGCTGGCAAAATACCACATGAAACTTACTCACTTTAGACCTCAGCAACAGAATGAATTCTTCATAGGAGTAAGCAAGTCTCACGTCTGAAATCAGAGCTGGAAGCCCAATGAGAGTAGCGACTGGGTTTCTTTCACCTCCGCCTCCCTGGGAGCAAGGAATTCACAAACTACAGCAATTCATGATTTGCCAGCAAGTACAGTTTAAATGTGGGGGTCGTGAGTAGCGCAAAATTTTTTTTCTTTCTTCTGCATGGCAGGTCTGTAGTTTAGAATCAATTTCTCTTTAATGCTGAAATTCCAGCATATGAGGTGAAAACTAATTCCCCACATCAAATTGATTTAAACCCTGTGTAATTTCTGCTATTTTTAAGAGACGGAGAATCAGTTTGAATAGACAGATTAACAGCTAATCACTAGGTAATTGCTACCTTGTTTTAAGGGAGCACGCTAACCACATACTTGTGACTTCAAGTACAGTTGGATCCTCCAAATGTGGCTTCATCTCAGCACCGAGGGCACTAAGCAGTGGGTCGTGCAGCAGACGAGCCTTGCTACTGCCCTGCGTTATGACTCAGACACACTGGAGCCCTTCATACTGTGGGAAAAAATTAAAAACCCTGACTTTTGTTTTTATATCAAGCCCCCATCTGGTATTTTCTATAAGGTGAACATGGGTAGCATACAGCAGCCAAAAATTAATGTGAACCTTCAGCTCGGCAATTCCTCCTGGGCATGACTTGCACGCATACGATTAAAGTTTGAAATTGTTCCTTGAGATTGTAATAGAGTTACATCACTTTCCCCTTATCTTTTCCTCCTATTTGTGCCTCTTTACTTTCTTTCAAACTCATGGCCTCTTATTTCATTTATTGCACACGTGTGCACACAGACACACACACACACAGACACACACAGACACACACAGACACACACACACACACACACACACACACACACACACACACACACACACACCCTGCCCAGCATGTATAATGTTACTTGAATCCGTGTTTTCAGGGCTGACCATTTGGTATTAGGTAATCAGTGGTGTGTTCTTCCATGGGGGCGATTATTTCCCTACATCCCTAAGTTTCCTGTAGTTATTCATATGAAGATAAGGCCATTGGCCCCACCCATACCCCCTTTTTTCTGCCCACATTAACACGTCTATAGGTGCTATCCTTCTCTATCATTCAACTCTTACCAGGCAGCCATATCGGTGAGACTTCATGTGTCTTAGTGTCTGAAATGTCTAGAAAACCCAATCTCACAGTGAAGTCCCTGTGTCTCTTTCTCTCATAATCTCTCCTCCCCTTCTTTCACAGTGTCCCCTAAGGGTATGGCTTCTGCTCAGCGGTTTTATTGTAGATGAGTCCTTGGAGACTGCACTCCACAATTCTGCATTTTGATTGGTCGTGGTTTTTCTATAATAGTCTCTATCTGTTGCACCTCACTTTTTTCTAACACTTCGAAGTGCTCAGCCATCTCGAATGCAAAGTGTTGTCATCATCTCCTCCCCAGGGCATTTTCTGTCACCTATTGGAGCTCAGAAGGCAGCACAGTGGACAGTCGTCTTGAAATCTGACCTCATCTTTTATTGATGAAGCTTCTCTCGCCTTTCCTAGCCATTCAGCCGTGGAACCGTGCCGCTTCCCTCCCAAGAAGATTCGAAATCCACCCATGTCCTTTTGTCACCTCCTGTGATTCTGTCTCCACCTCAGTAGCAGGGACAAACTCCAGGCCTCTTGGCCGTCGGTCTCATTCTCATTCACTCTATTCTCCAAACTTCAACGGTAGCGTTTATGACATGACAAATTGCCCATGGTTAAAATAAATCCATCAAGAAAGTTCTCTTAATAATTATTTCATGATAACCTTCCCACTTATGGCCCTCTTACTGCACGCATTCACTTATCTCTTACGTGACCACTTATACCCAACTGGTTATCTACTCTGAAACTGCCCGAGTTCTCAGAGAGCCCTCATTAGCTTTAACCGTGAACTTGGCACAGCCTGGAGTCCCCTAAGGAGGGGAGGGAACCCCGATTGAGGGTTCACCTGGATCAGATTGGCCTGTGGCTGTAGCTGCAGGGAATTGGTCTGATTGTTAATTGATATAGGACCTGCCCACTTAAAACAGCACCGTTGCTGCTCAGTTGGTGTTGGCCTGTGTAAGAAAGCTACCCAGGCATGAGTAGAGCATTTGAGAGCCTCAAAGCAGCATTGCTCTGTGGGTTCTGCCTTGGAATTCTGGCTTGGGTTCCTACCCTGACTTCTCTCAGTGATGGACTACGACTTGGAAGCCTAAGCCAAATGATTCCTCTCATACCCTGAGTTGCTTTCTGTCAGCGTATTTTATCACGGCTATAGAAAGGAAACTAGAACCTTATCGCCGTTCCTCCCTGGGTCTTCCAGTAGGTGGATTATTTGTTTCTTGAAAGAGTGAATTCCAGAAATGTAACAAAGGTAGAACAAAACATATTGATCTTATAGTATGTAAGGCCCTTTCCATTTTGATTTGAATTACAGATAGATTTATTTAACTCCATTAAAATATAGCCCCCAAAAATACCAAGTCATCTTTGATGACCAATTTGTTTTGACATTATTATCAGACCTAGACTCTGCCCCCTTTCTTTTCTGTCACTTGTTCACTGGGTTTCTGTCTCCAACAAAATTTATTTAATCCAAGACCAATAATTTACAGTACAGCAAAACAGAACATCTGTTGATGTTTTCTCCCCCAGCTTAAAATACATTGGGATAGTTCTATTTGTTTGCTTTAACTGATTATAGATTGATTGATCACTAGGCATATCGGTAATTGAATTTTGTGGATGCACCAAGAAACAGTTCTTAAATGACTTTGTCCCTACCTGATTTAGAACGTGTACGAATCACATCACGATATCCTACGCAGGAGGCCACGGGCTTTTAGTGAGGTGTAAAGCCTAAGTCAATACCTGCCACCCTGAAAACACTTGGACCAAAATTTAGTGTGACTAGAGGAGCCAGCCTCTCTTTCTGCTGCTAAGAAGAAATACTACTGTCAGATCACATTTCACGTTAACCCACACGCACGAACGCATGCGCGTGCCATCTATATTTTGATGAGTAATTCTCAATCTCTGTAATCTTAGAAACTCACACTATTAAAAAACAGATCTGGGGTTGGGGATTTAGCTCAGCGGTAGAGCGCTTGCCTAGCAAGCGCAAGGCCCTGGGTTCGGTCCCCAGCTCCGAAAAAAAGAAAAAAGAAAAAGAAAAAGAAAAAAAAAACAGATCTAGTCAGAACAGACAAATGAACGAGCTGGGAGAAAAAATTATTTAGCATTATTAAGGTGATAGACAACTGGAAAGGCAGAGATACGGATGTGGAGAAGTGACTGAGCTGGTGAGGTCTGAGTTAGGATTAAAGGCAATGAGCAGTCCAGGGGTTTGAGAACACGGAGGAGGAACAGCAAAGACAGGAGTGATTGTGGATATCAGCGGCGACGTGAGAGCCTGGCCGGAGTACTAGACTAGAACAGTCCGGAGGCCAATGTAGCTTTGGAGAATCATTAAGAGCCGAGAGTGTGGGAACTGAGCTGAGGGACCCATGAGCCAAGGATTTTCACAGCCCAGTGTAAGCACTATTATCCTCGCTTAAAAATAAGACGTTCTGTTTTTCCATAAGTCGTATGTCATTTCAAAATATTAAGTATTGACACCCCCCCCATCTGATAGTTGCTACGGCCACCCACCCTGATTTGGACCAGCAGTTTCTGTTACAGATCCCAAATTAAAACAATTGTCCCTCTTAGCCCACCATCGCCATCTCGTGGTTAATATGTGCAATGACCGGACATTCTGACCACACAGTGGACTGCCAGGAAGGGCACAGAGGCATGTGGCTTTTCCCATAATACTAAATGAAAAAAGCTTTTCGAGACCATTACGAGGAAACAAAGCCCCTTGGTGTGCAAAATTCCTCCTCCATTGGCTTATGTAGGGACAAAATCAGAAAGTCGCTATAGCAATAGATTTTATGAAATGTATTTCAGAGGTCCTCAGTGGGACCTCGGTGCAAAGAAAGCGTGAGGTAGAAAAGCACTGAAAAGAGAAGAGACCAATGATGTAATAAGTGACAGTCAATAAATAAAAGCAAAATGCAAAAGACCGCGGGGATGCAGACCAGACGACACACATTCAAGTGTGATCATCCTGTTAGAAAAGCCAGTCAGAACACTTAAAGGGGACGAGTTATTTTATATACTGTTCAATTATGTACTCAAATTTGGTGGACTTTGACAGTGACTCTAATTTCTTATTTTAAAGTATTCTATAATCATTTGGGAGGGGGTTTAAGTAAATACAATAATCATCTATTACCATTATTGCCCACATGGTAGCTACCTAAATTTGTGCTAACTAAAATTAAATGCAATTTAAAATACAGTCCTCACATGCACTCGGACCATTTTTTTTTCTTTTTGGAACTCCATGGGCAAATCTGGTCAATCACTACAGCATTAAATAGTAAAAGTAACGGTCATTTTCAATCATTGCAGAAATTTCTAGATGGGTGCTTTTGCTCCCTGGAAATAATTTAACACACATTTTGGGCACCTCCTGTATGCTAAGCACCTGGGAAGTTCACTATAGCAGACAAAAGAAGTAAACAAAGCAATCTTAGCCTCCAGAATTAGTACTGACTTGTCAGTAGTACTTACATGGTCAAATGTATGCTCAGAGTCCACTGTGAAATACTAAATTTGTATATTTGGTGGTTGAGGCTCCGAGAGAGCCTTTTTGGGGAAATCATTACTTAAGCACAAAGGAAATGTGTTATATTTTAAGTGCTGCTATTAGAGAATGGATTGAGACTCAACTGAAGAGGCCTGGAACCATCCCCTGTGATGCAGAGGAAAGAGCTCACCAGAAGTGGTTATAGGAAGGAGATAGATTCCAAAGCCACCAAGGAGCCCGAGAGGCTCAGTTCAATGGCTGCCTGGATGGAAGAGATGAGGAAGCTAGAGAAAGAATATAAAAGCCAGGCTTCAATGAACAATGTCCCGGGGTTCGGCATGCCTAAGCCCAGAGTGCTGAGGGAGAGAGTGCTGAGGGAGAGACCATGCCCACAGTTCGCCTTCGAGGTACTGAACCCATCTAGTTATTATCAGAACCTAAGGTGGTATTTTTAAGACCAAGCTTCGAGAGAATCCTGAGCTAGCAATAAGAGATTCTTAATAAATTTTTTATGCTACCTACATGAGCCCTGTGAATTAAAACTTGCCTATGTATGTTCCTCTATCAAAAATAATAATAAAAGGCAATCTTACATTTACTAGATAGAATAGATATTATTTTTAGGCATGAGATATAGAAGATAGAAAAAAACGAGTGCAATATTTGGTATGAGCATTAATTCTGTGCTTCTAATGCATTGGAAAGTAATTAGAGCCATTATAGATTAAAGTTGCTCTCTGTATACCCTTTCATCATGGTGAACACACTTACCTTTGTCCTCCCATGCCTGCAGAGACAAGAGGGAGTTTTGAGCACTGGACTAGCATCTCCAGGCCTAGTAGTTCAGCTCAGACAGCAGGCATAGCCCTTGAAGGCCCTGTCTTCTTCGATGCTCATTTAACTCTCTCCTGAGTGGACTCTGGATGCTCCTCCAGTTGTCAGGCCAACCATCACTCCCGAAGCCATGGTGGTATCATTCCATCAGTTTCCCCAGAGGCCTTTGCCAATGAGTTTCCATGAAAGTAACCTGATCTGAAGGTTGGAAACGGAATTATGTCAGCCTTTCCCTAGATACTTGGCAGCTCCATAACTTATAGTTGTGGGCCTGTCCTCTCAGAGCCTTGTGCCGTTCTTACTCATCCTACTGTCCCCTCTGGTCCCACTGGTATGCATGGATTTCACATCAATTTCTCCCTCTGTGTGGACTACTTAATGTACCTCACACTGTCCATTTCAAGCAAATGTCTTCTTTCAGAAGCTTTTATTGTTTCTTTTTATTGGATATTATTTTATTTACATTTCAAATGTTATCCCCTTTCCCAGTTTCCCATCCATAACCTCCCATCCCATCCACCCCCCAACCTCGCTTCTATACGGGTGTTCCCTAACCCACCCACCCAAACGTCCCAGCCTCCCTGCCTTACCTGGACATTCCCTTACACTGGGACACTGAGCCTTGGCAGGACCAAGGGCTTCTCCTCCCCTTGGTGTCCAACAAGGCCATCCTCTGCTACATATGCAGCTGGAGCCATGGGTCTGTCCATGTGTACTCTTTGAATGGTGGTTTAGTCCCTGGGAGCTCTGGTTGGTTGGTATTGTTGTTCTTATGGGGTTGCAAACTCCTACAGCTCCTTCAATCCTTTCTCTAACTCCTCTTTTAGGGACCCCATTCTCAGTTCAATGGTTGGCTGCGAGCATCTGCCTCTGTATTGGTCAGGCTCTGGCAGATCCTCTCAGGAGACAGCTTTATCAGGCTCCTGTCAGCATGCACTTCTTGGCATCAGCAATTTTCTCTGGGTTTCTTGGCTGTATGTGATATGTGGCTGGATCCCCAGGTGGGGCACTCTCTGGGTGGCCATTGCTTCAGTCTCTATTCCAAACTTTGTCTTCCTATTCCCTCCTATGAATAATTTTGTTCCCGCTTCTAAGAAGGACTGAAGCATCTGCACTTTGGTTGTTCTTCTACGTGAACTCCATGTAGTCTGTGAATTGTATCTTAGGTAATTCAAGCTTTTGGGCTAATACTCACTTATCAGTGACTGCATACCATGTGTGTGTGTTTTTGTGTGTGTATGTGTATTTGGATTACCTCACTCAGGATGATATTTTCTAGTTCCATCCATTTGCCTATGAATTTCATGAAGTCATTGTTTTTAATAGCTGAGTAGTACTCCATTGTGTAAATGTACCACATTTTCTGTATTCATTCCTCGGTTGAAGGGCATGTGGTTTTTTTTCCAGCTTCTAGCCATTATAAATAAGGCTGCTATGAACATAGTGGAGCATGTGTCTTTGTTGTATGTTGGAGCATCTTTTGGGTATATGCCCAGGAGTGATATAGCTGGGTCCTTAGGTAGCGCAATGTCCAATTTTCTGAGGAACCTCCAGACTGATTCTCAGAGTGGTTGAAACAGCTTGCAATCCCACCAACAACGGAGGAGTGTTCCTCTTTCTCCACATCCTTGCCTACATCTGTTGTCACCTGAGTTTTTGATCTTAGCCATTCTCACTGGTGTGATTTGCATTGTTATTGTTTTGATTTGCATTTCTCTGATGACTAAGGATGTTGAACATGTCTTTAGGTACTTCTCAGCCAATCGATATTTCTCAGCTCAGAATTCTTTGTTTAGCTCTGTACCCATTTTTTTTTGGGGGGGGGTTATTTGATTCTCTGGATCTCGGTTCTTTGTGTA